>NC_083095.1:140018459-140186799 GCF_949774975.1 Lagenorhynchus albirostris | reverse complement strand
CAGAAGTCAGGGCATATGTTACACTGGGGTGGAAAAGATAAAGGTAATGACTGGGGAAGGATAGGATGGATGTCAGGAGAGTGGCTGGCAATGAACTATTTTTGGACAATTCCAATTCTTATAATAACCAAGTGGTTCCCATCATTCCAAGTATCCCACAGAAAAAAACTCTAAACTCTTGAGAAAATCTTAAATTTATGAAGGCATGAGAAAACTAAAAGAAGGCAGATACTAGAGAGTCATCTTCAATACTTAAAATAAGAGAATAGCACTTGATAAATTCCTTCACCCCTTTAAAAAAAATTTTTTTAACTTTTAGTCTGAAGACAGGCTCAGTCTATACTATGTAGAGCAGCTAAAACTCAAAAAGAAAACTGTTTGAGCATATTACTGGCTTGAAGAACTAAAGAGAGACTTCAAGATAACCACATCCACTGGTAATTGAGAAATGATAGCCCAGAAATGAGAGAATCAAAGAGAAAAAAATCCCAACTTCTGTGTATAATCCTTGCCCGTATTTCTTGCTGATCCTGGAACCAAACATGTATGGGCATAGTCCAAGCAGCCCCACTAAGAATAAAAGGACTTGACTGTAATTTAAATTCTCACTCACTAAGGGAAAATAGAGTTTTGTAGTTTGCATCTCATAAGGTTAATTTCAGACTCAAACAAACAAACAAACAAACAAAAAACATTCTTTGGAGGAATATAAAAGAATTGAGTGTCTCTAACATGATATCATTCACAAAGTCCAGGTTATAATCCATAACAATCAAAGAAACAGAAAAATGTGCCCAGTTCTCAAATCAAAAGAAACAATTAATGGTGACAAGTGACAAAATGATTCAGATGTTGAAATTATCAAACAAGGATTTTAAAGCAGCTATAATAACTAAGTTCAAGGGCACGAATGAAAACATACTCACAATGAGTGAAAAGTTAGGAAAATATCAGAGAAATAGAAAATCTGATAAAAGAATCAAATTGAAAATTGTGTAACTGAAAAATATAGTATCAAAATTTTTTAAATTAAAATTTACTGAACAGAAGAATGCAGATGAAGATGGAGAAGGAAGGCAGGTCGGTAGAAATTATTCCATTTGAAGAATATACAGAAAAATAAAATAAAATAAACAAGCCCTTGGAACCTGGGAGACAATAACAAAACATTTAGTATATATGTAATTGAAGTTCCACAGTAGAGGGAAGAATAAGTTTGAAAAAATTTTGCATGGTCAAAATTTTCCAAATTTTAGTAGAAAACATAAATTTACATATTCAAGAATCTCAGAAAAATCTCAAACAGTAAGATTACAAAAAACATCAAACCTAGGCACATTATAGTCAAACTATTGAAAACTAAACTTGAAAACAAAATTTAAAAAGCCACCAGACAGAAATGACATAAAACATATAGGAGAACAATGATCCAAATTAACAGTGACTTCACAATAGGAATAACAGAAGCCAGAAGATAGTGGGACTTCTTTCAAGAGTTGGAAGAAGAAAAACAATCTTTAAAGAATTTAAAGGAAAAAAAACCTCCTGTGAACCCAGATTCTTATATTCAACAAAAGTATATTCCATAAATGAAGTGAAGTTATTTTCAGATTTAAAAAAATAGAGATAATTGCATCAATAAATTCTGCACTACAAGAAATGCTAAAGGAAATTCTTCAGTAAGAGAAATGATTCTAACTTAGAACTCAAATCTTCAGGAAGAAAGAAAAAGTATCTATATGAATAAATACAAAAGACTATTGTTTATTTCTTAATTTTTTGAAGTGCATATCACCACTGAAAAGCAACATTAGATTATTTTTTGTGAGTTATGTGATATCTATAAATGTAGTACGTACAATGACTGTAGCATAAACAATGGGGGTTGACAAATGGACATATGCAGTTACAGGGATTCTTCATCTTATGTGAAATCATACAATATTAAATTTATGAGGACAATGAGAAATTAAGGATATTTTAATATTCCATGGGTCATTAAAAATTCAGAGAAGTTATGCTGAAAAACCAACATATACAAAACTGGAATTAAAATATATTTAATCCAAAAGAAGGCAGAAAAGGGAGGAGAAAGAAGCAAAACAACAACAATAAGCAAAAGAGGGGACAAAAAGTAAAATGGCAGATCTAAATCCATTACATAAATAATTGATGGAATTTTAATAGAATAAACACTCCAAGAAAAAGACATAAAATGTCATAATGGATAAAATTAAAGAAGAAGTTGCACAAAAATAGAGCATATCCTAGATCATTAAACAAGTCTCAATAATTTAAAAGTATTGAATCATACTGATCACATTAAATTAAATTATAAATTAATGACTAAAAGCTTTCTGAAAAATCTCCCAAGCATTTGGAAATTAACAACATATTTCTGTATAATTCACAGGTCAAAAAAGAAACCACAAGGAAAATTAGAAAATATTTTAAACTGAATGATAATGAAAATACAATATATCAAAAATTGTGGGGTAAAGTTAAAGCAGTCCTTCGAGGAAAATGTATAACTTTAAATGCTTCTATTAGATAAGAAACAGGGTCTAAATTTGTGTCCCAAGATTTTACCTTAAGGAGCTAGCTAAAATAGAATAAAGCAAAACAAAACAAAGTAAGTGCAAAGGAAGCAAAAAGACAGCAATAAATATAAGAGCAGAAATAAATGAGGTAGAAAATGAATAAAATAGAAAAATTAAATCAAAGCTTGTTTCTTACCAAAGATCAATATTGATTGCTGAAGTCATAGTTGAACAAAAGAGCAAGAAAATAAGTTACCACTATGTCTTGACAGATGTGTTCTTTATGATAAATTGTTGAATTAAATATTTCTGTTTTGTACATTTTCTGTATATGTTTTATTTCACAATAAAATATTTTCAAAATATAAAAAAGAAATAATTATACATATACACAAAGATACTTACATGAGGATGTACATGGTGATCTTGCTAAAAGTCCAAAATGTGGGAAGTCTTTTACACATTGCCAAGCTTCAACTGCTGTCAGCTCATGGCCATTCTTGTTACATCTCTGCCCTCACTCACTTAATTCCCTCCACCTCCCACCCAGAATTATTTTTAAGCAGATATGATACTCTTTTATTGATAAATAATTCCATTGGTTTTCAATACATATATTGTCAAATGAAAAAAAGCAAGTTTTATAACAATGCTTATACTGTGATGCTATTTTTAAAAGTATATGTGTTTACATACTTATTTCAATTTGTTGGCTGCACATAGAAAGAGTCCTGGAAACTTAAACAAGTCAGGATATAAACATGTTTTGCCTCTCAAAAGGCAAGTAGAGAGTGGTTTTCTTGCAGGAAAGAAAACATAGAGCATAACCTAGATCGTTAAACAAGTCTCAATAATTTAAAAGAAAGAAAGAAACCAGGTTTCCTTCTAAACACTCTGTTTGCTGCCCCCAGACACACACATTGTGCCTCTTGATAGCCATCTCAGCCTATATTAAAAAATAGGAATGCAAATCCAACTACAGATAACCAGATATTTTGGCAACAAGGAAAGGAGATATCCATGTCTGCTTAAACACACACACACACACACACACACACACACACAAGAAATAATTTATTGTAGATGAGTAAACACATAAATGAGTAAAAGGTCTAAAAAGAACAGAGACAACATGTCCGATGTAAAAGTTCAACATGCCTGGAGCACATACCATAGGTAGAGCTCAGAAAAAGTAACTAAGGAAGGTGTGGAAATAAAAACCATGGTCCTCTCTTTGCAGCAGCTGCTGCAAGAATGACGACCATTCTCAGCAACCAGAGAGTTGGTATCTCACAAAATGTCAACATTGCTCTGAAGGAAAACCCAGATTTTATGAAGAATCCCAGAGGAATCCTGCAGAGGAACTCCAATCACATCAATGTGAAGCTCAGCTTCCTTGGGAAGAAAAACAAGCAGCTCTGGGTTGATGAATGGTAGGGAAAAGGAAAGGAAATGGCTACTGTTTGCACTATCTGTTGTGATGGGGCCTCCATTACAGGATGAGGTCTGCCTGCACTCACTTTCCAAACAATGTTCTTATTAGGAGAGAAGATGTCTCATTGACATCCACAATTTCTTGGGTGAAAATATATCTGTAGGGTTTGAATGAAGTCAGGTGTTTCTTGCTTGATGTTTCAAGCCAGAAAAATGAATTAATTTTCTAAAGAAATGATATTGAATGTGTATCAAATTCAGCTGCATTGATTTATCAAACCATGAAAGTTAAAAATAAAGAATATCAGAAATTTTGGAATGGTACCTATTTCTGTAAGAAAGCATGCTGATGGATAAGATACAGGAGTTGTTCAACTATACGAACAAGATGCTGGATTTACCTAAGAACTGTTTGTGATATTTTTTTAAACACAATAAAATTATTTTATTGATCAAAGAAAGACCTGATACATATTCCTTCTATTTTCTAGCTTTATTGATATGTAATCGACATATATAATTGTGTGAGTTTAAGGTGTGTAACATGTTGATTTGATACACTTTTATATAGGAAAATGATCACCACCTCAGAATTAGCTAACACCGATATCATAGCACATAATTACCATTTAATTTTCGTAGTGGGAACATTTAAGATCTACTCACCTAGCAACTTCTTTCAAGTATATAGGAATATAGCATTATTAACTGTGATCACCATGCTATACATTAGATCACCAGAGGTTATTCATTTTATAACTGGAAGTTTGTATTCTTCGACCAACCTCTCCCCATTTCCCCTACCTACAGCCTCTTGTAATCACCACTCTACTTTCTATTTCTATGAGTCTGATTTTTTAGATTCCACATATAAGTGAGATCATATAGTATTTGTCCTTCTCTGACTTATCTCACTTAGCATAATGCCCTCGAGGTCTATCCATGTTGTTGCAAAGGGCAATATATCTTCCTTTCTCATGGCTGAATAATACCCATATATATTCTTTATTCATTCATTCCTTGATGGGCACTTCAGTTGTTTCCATATCTTGGCTATTGTGAATAATGCTGTAATGAATATGGGAGTATACATATTTCTTCAAGATCCTGTTTTCATTTCCTTTGGGTATATACACAGAAGTGATATTGTTGGATGATATGGTAGTTCTGCTTTTACTTTTTTTAGTAACTTCCATGCTGTTTTCCATTGTGGCTGCACCAATTTACATTCCCACCAATAGTGCAAAAGTGTTCCCCTTTCTCCACATCCTTACTAACACTTGTTATCTCTTGCAACTGTCTCAAGGGAAAGATACTACCTACTGCAATGTTACCTGTGTTAGTTTCTGGTTTTGTTTTGACCAGATAATTTCCATGCTTCAAAATTTTGAATTATCATCATCTTTTGAAACGACACCATACTAATTCAAGTGCCAGCATAAATTAAAACACTTCTCAAGTGCTCAGAAGAAATTAACATCTAAGAGCCCCATGGTTAAAAAGAAACATAATGGATTTTCTAAAGTAAGCAAAGAAATTTTCCAGTACACACTCAGTCAATATGGAATTATTGCAATGTGACCGTAATAAAATGACCCTGGAAACTGGGATTCCCTGCACTGTTTTACAGAAACCTGAACTTTTTAGGTAGGAGTAGTTAGGAGTCAGCCCCAATACCTGTAGTTAGGAGTACAAGTATTGGAACTGACAAATTTGGAGTTCAAGCACTGACATTACAGCTTCCTAATCAGGTGACCCTGGACAAGCGATTTAGGCCCTTTGATCCTTCATCCCTAAACAGTAATTTCCTATAGGAAGTAAGTGAAGAGGAAATTAGATAATGCATGTGAAGATGGTGTGCCTGTAGAGCCCAAGTGCTCTGTAACTATCTGCTCTCTACTCTTTTGCTTAATTCTCACTCCATGTTCATCTGGGTCACAGGCCTATGGAAGAAGGATACACTTTAATACAAAGAGGGGGAGGTTCAGGCATGTAATTAAAACAAACAGTCCTCCTTTCACCCCAAAAGTGTATAAATTACTGTTATGAAGTAGCATTTTTGTAACACCCCTAAAAACTGCCTCTTATTTCCCATGTTTCCAGGTCTACAAGTTCTATTCAGTTTTCCACCTCTTACCTAAAAAATCTCCTCTTTTGGAGGAGATTCAAGCAAGTTCATCATTTGGACCCAGGAGACTTCACTCACTAGCCCTGGAATACTGTTCAAATCCTTTTACTTCCCTACATCTCAGCTTTTTCATTTGTAAAATAGAAAACTATGATGCTTCATGGAGCTTGCATTCTTGTGGGAAGACATTTTTTAAAAAGAAAAAGAAAACCAAGTTGTTTATATAGCATATTAGCTAGTGATAAGGCAAAGGAGAAAAATAAGACAAAGCAGGTAGAGAGGAAGTATTGATGGTGGAGCAGTTTGAAATTTCAGATAAGATGTCCAGGGAAACTACTGGGCATATACCCTGAGAAAACCATAATTCAAAAAGATACATGTACCACAACATTCATTACAGCACTATTTACAATAGCCAAGACATGGAAGCAACCTAAATGTCCATCAACAGATGAATGGATAAAGAAGATGTGGCACATATATACAATGGAATATTACTCATCCATAAAAAGGAATGAAATTGAGTTATTTGTAATGAAGTGGATGAACATAGAGTTTGTCACACAGAATGAAGTAATTCAGAAAGACAAAAACAAATACGGTATGCTAAGACATATATATGGAATCTAAAAAAATGGTACCGATGAACCTAGTGACAGAGCAGGAATAAAGATGCAGACATGAGAACAGACTTGAGGACACGGGGGGGAAGGGGAATCTGGGATGAAGTGAGAGAGTAGCATTGGCATATATACACCACCAAATGTAAAATGGATGGCTAGTGGGAAGCTGTTGCATAGCACCGGGAGATCAGCTCGATGCTTTGTGATGACCTAGAGGGGTGGGATAGGGAGGGTGGGAGGGAGGCTCAAGAGGGAGGGGATATGGGTATATATGTATACATATAGCTGATTCACTTTGTTGTGCAGCAGAAACTAACATAACATTGTAAAGAAATTATACTCCAAAGAAGGTGTAAAAAAAAAGGGATGTCCAGGGGAAATGACCCTGGAGTCAGGACTTGAAGAAAGTGAGGGAGTGAATCCTGCAGAAATCTGGGGAAGATCACTGAGGCAAAGGGAAGTGGTGCACTGAGTATATTCAAGGGTCAGGGAGGAGCCAAGTGTGGCTGGAGGAGTGGGTGATGGAGGCTTGAGACAATGAGGACACAGAACTTTAGGGCTAGTCGCATGACTCTGGAGGTAACAGAGACATTTGATTATTGGTTCTGAGTGACAGGTGAAGCCACTGGAAGGTTTTGGGCAGAGTAGTGACATATGACTTCCTTTCAGTAGGACCTGTGCCGAGAAGAGATTGCATGGAGCAAGAGAAGCCTGGGGTCTGTTGCAATAATCCAAACAAGCGATGATGACAGTGTGGGCCAAAATGGTGGCAGTGGAGGTGTTGAAAATGGTCAAAGGTAGAGCCACAGACTATGCTGCAGTTTAGATGTGGGTGTAAGAGAGACAGTGGAGCTAAGTTCTGAACAATTGAAAGGATGGCCCACCACCTAAAATATGTGTCTGTGGAAAGATCAAATTGGAGAAAAATGTATCACGAGCTGGGTAATAGGTATTTTAAATTTGAAATGCCTATTAGATATGAATGTTGAGTTCTTGAGTAATATCTGAGGTGGAGATGCACATTTGGGGGTCTTCAACCCAATAAATGTTGTCTGTAGGTTTAGAAGTTCTGGTAAGAAAAAAAAAAGGTGGGACAAAGGTAATTGAAGAGAGTTTCAGAGGGCACCAGCAGGGATCTCTATCAGCACTCAGGGAATAAAAATAGTGGGAAACTGTTTTAAGAATCCAGGAGCAGCTGAAGCCATGGAAGCAGCGTTGCCCAAAAGGAGCAGTTGCCTTAGGTAAAGGCCACATTCTGGCAGTTTGGGAGCCAAGGAGTTAATACTCCCAACATTTCTCTCCACCTTCTCCCTGACCTCCTACAGGTGCTTCCCATTGACTGGACCCAACCAGAAGTCAGAGGCAAGGAAGCCCAGGCAGTGCAGCCCATGGAGGTTAGCCCTTCAGGGCATGGAGAGCAGTGGGAAAGGCTGGGAGGGAATAGGGAAGGGAAAGCTGAAGCCGTTAGAAACCATGGGATTGTGTAGGGAGCATATGTAGATAGAAATAAGAAGTCCAGTGATTGAGTCCTGGGCCTTCCAACCATCAGAAGAAGAGGCAAAAAGAAGACTAACAAGGGAGACTACAAGGGCCAGAGATGGGAAAGAGAAACAGTGGGTTAAAGTGGAGATGGGGCTTGAAGAGCCAGTCATGCACTCCAGACTCAAACCAGCCTCTTCACTCTGCAAATTGACAAATCATTTAAGGTCACCAGGCCTCAATTTTCCCATTTATGAAAAGATAACATTGAACTATTTTACTTCTATGATTCTCTGCATTTATTTAATATGCTTGGGCACTCATGGACCCTAAGGGATGGTACCTCCCCTCTGTAGGGCCCTTCCATCCAACATATTTCCAGTATACAAGACAAACAACTTTGATGGACTCAGCTGAGCAATGCTCCCATGGCTGTGAGCTCAACAGAAAGTGATGTGAAGCAGATTCCAAGAGGGAATCTGCACTTAGTGAACTTGCAATGTTGCCTGATCTCTGTGGGCCGCATCTTCTTCTAGGGGAAGGAAAACACCTATTTTGGAAAGATGAAAAAACACACAGTGAGTTGTTTGGAAATATGTAAATGTGATAAAGTGAAAGGTATTATGATGTAATTAGGTCACTGTGTCACCCTCTTGCCTGACATATTGGTAAGAGTATTATTTAGGATGACAACAACAATATCCAAAGCAAAATCAATGGATTCAGGGTTCTACTAAGTCCAAAATCCTGGTTTAAAGAGATGCATTATTTCGAGACTTCTCAGAGCTTTAAATATGCTAATGAGTGTTATAAATATCTAAAAGAAATAAAATGTGCAAGGATTCCCAAAGTAACTTAGCACTGAAATCACCTTTGACCACATGGCCTGAGCATTTCACAGGCCAAGTGACAAAAACATCCCCTGTAGAAACACTGCATTATGTGATTTTTCTTAGTTAATACTTTTCCATTAGATTGCATATCTTTCCTGAAATCAAGATAACAGTTTTAACATTACTTTAAATTCATAGACTTTATTTTTTATAGCAGTTTTAGGTTTACACAACAATTGTGCAGAAAGTACAGAGCATCCTCATATAGTACTTCTCTCTCTCAACACAGTTTCCTATATTATTAACTTACTGCATTATTGTGGTACATTTGTTATCATTGATGAACCAATATTGATGCATTATTAACTAAAGTCCATAGTTTACATCAGGGTTCACTCTCTGAGTTATGATAAATGTATAATGTCACATACCCAACAATTCAGTAACATACAGAATAGTTCCAATGCCCTAAAAATCTCCTGTGCTCTGCCTATTCATCCCTCCCTCTCCCTGGGCCTCCAGCAACTACTGCTCTTTTCACTGTGTGCATAGTTCTGCCTTTTCCAGAATGTCATACAGTTGGAATCATACAATGTATAACCTTTTGAGACTGACTTCTTTCACTTATGTAGGGTGCTTTCAATATATAAACTTAAATATTTTAAAAGCTTCTTTGAATTTTAGTTTTAAATATGTGTCAGTTTCATTGTTTTAGCGTTCTTGCTGGAGGATTTCAGTGTTAAATATGTTGAGCCCTCTTACAAGTCTACCTGTATTCCTTTCTCTCATGCCCTTTTTATCTTTTCTATATTTCTGTTTGAAAATTTCACTCTTCTCCTTTCTATTTTCTATTCCTCTCTATGGTATTCATGACTCTTAGGTGTTTTTTCATTTAAAATGATTTTGAAATAATTAAGTTAGAATTTTTCTCTTTAGTTTCGATTTTTCTAGAAGCAAACCTTAAGAAGAGAATTCAGGTAAAGTAGTTTATTTGGAAGGTGGAGGAAACACAAATAGAGATGATGGAAACAGTGAGGCCAGGAAGTGAAGATAGACAACTAAGAGTGTGTTATCAAGAAAGTTTCCTTTCTGGGTAACTGGAGCACAGTCCCTCTAGGGAACTCTGAAAGCTAAGACAAAGATACTCTCCAGAATGATCCTACCACAGGGTGTTTGAGCTAAACGTTTATCAGCTCCCCTCACTAGTTGAGAGCCTTCATTCTGTGGCACTTCCACCAGCTCTGGAAGTACAGCAGCAGGGCTCTAGCAGCCATAAAATGCTCTTGGCAATGACGTGAAGATGCTGAAAGTGGGGCAGACAAGTGTCAAATATGGGGGAGGTGACACCCAGTGCCACAGTTTTCATCTTTATATTTCTTTTTGTCTGGTTGTTGTCTTCTTTTTACCTGGTTGTTTTCATTATTTGTTGGAATATTATTCACTTAATATAAACATTTCCTCAAGTCTTTTTGTTTTATTAGGAGAACACTGCATGGTTGCAGCAAATGGTCCAGGGTAGCTGCCTCAACTTCACGACTCAAGGGCACCCTCTTGAAAATAAAAGTATCTTTATCTTAAAAGTATCAAAAATATTCTTTGTGTATCCACTTCTCTTACTTCTCTTCTCTCTTAATCCTCTGTTCCTCAGGATTAAGTCTGATTGGAGAAGGCTTCTAGTCTTGGTCTCTGTATGGGTCAGAGCTCTACATCACTACCGGTTCCTTTTACAGTACTCTTTAAGGTCTGCCTTCCTCTCCTCAATCCTTCCAATCTCTGAACCTTCTTTGTCCTGTGATCCCACAATGCTCAATTTAAGTTTTCTTATCATTAGTTTTTCTTTAGGGTAGATCTTTGTTCTTTGCAAAGGAAACTTTTTGTTTGATCTTTCTGGGATCCTAAGTGATTTGGGTTGCTTCTGTACTGCTTCCTGCTTAATGTTTCCCCATAAATCATACTTAATTGTGACTAGAAGCCTGTGAGAACTTTTCTGAGTAACATTAGTTTTTTTTCTCAGATTCAGTCATTAGATTATTGCTTAGTTTGAACTTTCTTTATGGTGAGGGTGGAGGTGGTAAGTTTTCATGATTTTGCATTCCATGACTTCCGGGGTTATTCCATACTTTTTCCTTTGCCATTATTCAGCAGCCACTGGCCCCACGTGGGGCCCGTGGCTCTTTTGTGTTTGGCCAAGCCTTCCTCTGTTCTGGGATTCATAGCGATTCCTTTTCACTTTTCAGTTGAAAATGTTGCAGAATTCCCACTCTCCCACCCCTCACCTTTGCTATCCTACCTCCTTTGTTTGGTTTTCATAAATGTTTTTGTGGATATCAAGAGCACAAACAAATAAACAAAAAGAATATGATGTAACCATATTCCTGCTGCCAGAAGTTCTCTATATCTTTTAGGGTCTGTTTTGGTAAGATTAATTTTTTCAAGAAAGCAGTAATTTCATCTACATTTTAGAAAATTAAAACAAAGTTTTTCATAGTATCCTCTTTTTATTTTTAAAATTTCTGCAGTATCTGTAGTAATGTTTCATGTTTTATTTCTAATATTGTTTATGTGTGGTGTCTTTTTATTCCTATTGGAATCTTGCCAGAGATGTTATCATATTTTATTTGTCTTTTCAAAGAACAACTTTTGGCCTTGTTAATTATCTTTGTTGTATGTTTGTTTTCTATTTCTTTAATCTCTACTATAATATCAAAAATATCCATTTGATCCCAAGTAATGATATTGCCTTAAAGTCTAGTCTATTCTGTTAGATTAAAATATAGCTACATCAATTTCCTTTTGGGTTATCATTACAGATATATCTTTCTTCATTCTTTACTTTTAACCTTTCTATTGAGATGAATCGTATTTGGCATTATCTTTTTTGTGAGTAGAAATGTTCAATATTGTAAAAAAGTCTAGTAACTGATAATTGCTGTCTTTTAAATAGATTATTTATCCTAATCATATTTAATAAAAAATTTTAATATTTAAAATTTAACCATATGAAATTATCACTTTTATGTAGTCCCTTTAAAGATATCTCCACTCTCTTTTAATATTACTTTGGTGGCATTTGCCAAAGAAATAAGGCAAAAAAGGAAAGAAAGAACACATGTGTCATTATTTTCAAGACTGTAATTATGTACATAGAAAAACCAAGAGTAAACTGTAACAAATATTAGAAATTAACAGTTTACAAAGATGGTTAGCTACCTACTGAATATGTGTTCTAATGGAAGCCTTTTAAATCATCAAGAAGCTGTAAAAATACAAAGAGAATAATATTATGATATCCTTTACATTAGATGTACAATTAACAAAACACCTTAGAGCAAGTGTAAGTAATCTGTAGGATCTTAATAAATATAGTCACGAAATGACATTGAATGATGTAAAATAGAAGACTTGAATAAAAATAGAGAGAGTACATATATATGAATGGGAAAACACTTGAAAACATGTTTTGCTTTCATCTACAAGTTATTGACATACTCTGCAATAAGTTATAGCATATATTAGACAGTATATTCACTTAAAAGGGAGAAAGTTTTGCTTTAATTTTGTGTCCTGCAAATCCTTACTGAAGCATTAACACTGAAGTTTTCATATATGTGTGTGTTTGTATGCTTTGCTATAATTTTTGACATTTGTTATAAAAAAAATAAAAAGGAAGGTGAAGGAGAAAGTGCTCACAGATGTACAAAAAATTGTCTTCTTTAGAGAATGAATTAAAGTTGCAAAATTTCATTTCTGTTGGTTGTAATTAACTTTTATTCAGAGAATATGAATATACTATTTAATCCTAGGTTTAGCCCTCTTAAATTACTGCTCCTAACTAGTTTCTTTCTTATCTTTCCTTTACCTCACCCTATAACCAATCTCTTCTCCAGGAAGAATCCAGTGTGATCTTTTAAAAATAAAGCAAAACAAAAAGAAATCACATTGTTGACCTGAAACAAACAGACTACCAGATATTTCTCCAGCAAAGATGAGTTTATTTGGGATCAGCAGACAATTGCAACTTGGGGTCTGCAATTATGGAGAGCCATATATAAATCCCCACACGGCAAGGCTAGGAAAACACCTTTATAGAGGGAAAAAGGAAGTTAGGAGGGAGGGCTATAGTAAACAAAGAGTCCATGGTTTTTCATTGGCTGAGTCATTGTGAGGAAAGAAGAGGAGTCTTTCTTTTTTCTGTTGGGCTCTGCTATCATCACAGGGCATGGGGGCACCCCCCTCTGGTCTCCCGGCTCTATTTCAAGTTTCTGTTTATTAATTTTTTATATTTCCTCCTTTTGGTTGACATCTTTCTCTGAAAGCACCACTGATCAAGAGTCATGCTTTCTAATTTCAACAGCTTGTTTTCCCTCAAAGTCAGGAAGGAACTTTCCTGGATGTAGTGTCTCACATCAGAGGGAAAGTGCACAGAATGGAAACCTATTGAGGTCACATTTGAGTAAGAAAGAGGGCTAGGAGGGTGAACTCTCAGGCACTTTTTATCTAAAGTCCATATATTGTGAAGATCATAGACATTGGAGATCATCTGAAGCATTAGGTCATCAATAAAGGTTTGGCCACAAACATCCAACTGGCCTGGTCTGAATATCTTGGGAAAGCTGTCTCATCAGATGTCATCCACTTCAATTCCACGAAATCTTTACTTTCAGGTCACCAGATGATGGGCAGGTCCAGTCAGGGTTTGGCACTTTCTTTAGGTGTGTCACCTGAATCTATGAGTCTATTCCTTGGAGTCTGGTGGCACAAAGTTTGATTAACAGTACCTGATAGGAGTTTTTCCAGTGAAGTTGAAGAGAGTTCTTCTGGAGGTATCTTTTTCTAAAAGAGGAAATCTAAAGGTTGCAAACTGTGATGCTTAAGGTCTTTGTCTCCTGAGGGCACACCATGAAAACACTGTTCTAACAAAACATGGATATTTTTAATAGAAGCAATCAGACCTCTGCAATATTGGAGTATCTCTTCTTATCAGTTGTGGGTCAAAAGAGGCAGGAGCCAAGTGCATTGGGTATCCTGTGACTATCTCAAAGAGTGAGAGTTTATGAGTCCCCAAAGGGGGTGGATCTGAGATTTAGAAGGACCAACAACAATGTTTTTGGTGGGCTTCTACAAATTTTGCCAATAGAGTCTTAATAATGCAGTTATTGCATTTGACTAAACCAGAGAATTGAGGGTAATAAACACAGTGAAAATGTTGTAAAACCAGGCAACACTGCAGACTTGTCAAATCACCTGGCCAGTAAAATGTGTTCCTCAATTACTATGAAGTTCAAGAGGAGTTTTGCAAGAAGGGATAATCTTTTCCAAAAGAACTTTTGCCAAGGAAGATGCAAGTAGCCTGTCTGCAAGTGAAGGTTTCAGTCCAGCATGAAAACATACAGACCATAGCTAGAACATATTTATATCCAGTAGAGGAGGAAGTTGTATGAAATATACTTGCCAGACCACTAATGGTCTATTAGGCAGTTTAAAATGTCCAAGAGCAGTAAGAACAGCCTTCCCTGGGTTGTACTTTGGACAAGTGGGACAAGTGAGGTAGGCACTTTTGCAGCCTTGTTAATGGTTCCCCACCGATATTAATTCATGAAGACTATCATTTTGTTAGTAGATCAATGGTTTAATGCATGTACAGTGGTGAGGAATGGAAATCATAGTCCCTGATAGGACTGGGTGTTATTTGGTCCAAATCAGAGCTCTCTCTCTCTCTCTCTCTTTTTTTTTTTAAATCAAATCAACAATTGTTGAATTTCTAATCTTGTTTTTCCTTTTCTGAGGACAATTGTTGGGCCTCTCTAGCTAGTTTTTCTAAATTATCATTTAGAGGAATATCCCTTTGGAACATAACAGGTTTGTTTGCTGTTGGTCCCCTTAAGGGTAGCATTCCTTGCAAAAAAAATATAAGCAAGGTGATTTCTCTTAGCTTCCAGAGAGCCAAGTTTAGAAAGCCCCAGAATCTTGATAATAATGGCAGGTAAAAGTACTGCATTTAATAATTCCTGAACATAGGGACAATTTAAAATTTTACGTCCACTGGTTGTAAGGAAGTCACATTGCTTCCACATTCCAAAATCATGAGCTACTCTGAATGCATATCTACTGTCAGTATAAATATTGGTAGTGTTGTCCTTGGCTAAGGTACAATGCCATGTAAAATTGTATAATTCAGCCTGTTGAACAGAAGTAGCAAGAGCTAAATATGCTGCCTCAACAACATCAAAAGGAGTTGTAATAACATACCCAACACAGTATTTGCCATTGAAAACTTTTAAGTAAAAACCAACAGTGAACAATGAGAAACCAGCATTACCAATGGAATTTCCTGTAGATCATCACAAGGAGTCAGGAGGTGGCCCATCAGCATTAAGTAGTTTGAAGTGCTTCACTGGTGATGGAGGGGAGAATTGTAGCTAGGTTAAGGTTAAGATTATTACAATGTAAAAAGAGCTATGTGAGGAGCAGTTAACAAAAAGACTTCATAGGAGGTGAGATGGCTCGCTGAAAAACATTGTGTCATAAGAATTTAGGATTTTCTGGTGACTTTAACAAAAAGGTCAGTGGTTGTAATGACTCTGAGGCAAGGAGGGTATCCCCATGCCACATGGTGCGAGAGGGTCCAGTTGCCAGCTATAATAACCTATGGGTTGATGGTGGTCCCTGTGCTTTTGGGTAAGTACTCCAATGGAATTCCCTTCCGTTTCATATACAAAAAGGAAAAAGGGAATATGATAAATGGGATGCCTAAGGGCAGGTGGGTTCATCAAACTCTTCTTAAAGCTTGAAGTCTATGTCATCTGATTCTTCCCATAAAATTGGGTTGGGGTTGTTATTGCTGAATAAGACATATAGGTTTGGCCATAAGAGAGAAATTTGTAATCCAGTTTTGGCAATAACCAACTAACCTGAGAAAACCTCACAATTGGCACTTAGTTTTGAGTTTTGGGAAACTTAGGACACCATGATGTCTACCTGGGTCTAGATACAGCCCTTGTTCTAATATCATATGCCCTAAATATCAATCCTGGGTTTTGGCAAATTGCAATTTTACTTTGGTGATCTTATGCCTTTTTAAGGGTAAAAGCTTTAGCAAGTGGATGCTTCTGTGAGGCAGCTTCAGAAGAGAGCAAAGAAGCAAATAATCCATATATTGTAACAACATAGAACCTCTAGGAAACTTTATGTCATCCAGATCAGCCTTCAGGATTTGTGAAAAATAAGGACTTTCAATATAACCCTGAGATATTACTGTCCAAGTAAGTTGTACTTCTTTCCAAGTGAATGCAAAAAGGTATTGGCTAGTTTAATTAACTGGAATATTAAAGAATGCACTGCATAAATCAATTACAGTAAAGAATTTACTTGCAGTGGGAATGGATGTTAGTAATATGTGAAGGTTAGAAACAAGAGGGTGTTGAGGGATAGCAATGTTGTTTATTGCCTGGAGGTCCTTAACAAACCTCCACCCTAGGCCCTTAGGTTTTCTCACTGGTAAAATGGAAGTGTTACAGGGACTGGTACAAGAGATAATGAGGCCCAGATCCTAACACCTTGTGATCTTCTATTATGGGATTTACACCTTGAAGGGCTTCTTTACTTATAAGGTATTGATAATTCTGGGAAGAGATTTTGAGAGGTCTATTTGAATTTTGATGGGAGGTATGCTGTGAATTTTGCCAACATCAATTGGAGATTATAATAATAACATAACTATCAATAATTACCTTAAATGTAAATGGACTAAATGCTCCAATCAAAAGATATAGAATGGGGGCTTCCCTGGCGGTGCAGTGGTTGAGAGTCTGCCTGCCAATGCAGGGGACATTGGTTCTGGGAAGATCCCACATGCCGTGGAGTGGCTAGGCCTGTGAGCCATGGCCGCTGAGCCTGCATGTCCGCAGCCTGTGCTCCGCAATGGGAGAAGCCACAAAAGTGAGAGGCCCACATACCGCAAAAAAAAAAAAAAGACATAGAATAAATGAATGGATAAAAAACCAAGACCCATATATATGCTGCCTACAAGAAACTCACTTCAGGTCTAAAGACACACACAGACTGAAAGTAAGGGGATGGAAAAGGTATTACATGCAAATGGAAATCAAAAGAAAGCTGGAGTAGCAATACTTACATCAGACAAAATAGACTTTAAAATAAAGACTGTTACAAGAGACAAAGAAGGACACTACAGATCAATCCAAGTAGAAGATATAGCAATTATAAATATATATGCACCCAACACAGTAGCACCTAAATATATAAAGCAAATATTAATGGACATAAATGGAGAAATCAACAATAGCACAATAATTGTAGGGGACTTTACAGCTCCACTCACATCAATGGGCACATCATCCAGACAGAAAATCAATAAGGAAACATTGGCCTTAAAGATTCATTAGGCCAAAGGGATATCTATATCCATATCATCTATATCTGTAACTATATCTATGTCTATATCTATATCTATCACATTCCATCCTAAAGCAGCAGAATACACATTCTTTTCAAATGCACATGGAACATTTTCCAGGATAGATCACATGCTAAGCCAGAAAACAAGCCTCAGTAAATTTAAGAAAATTGAAATCATATCAAGTATCTTTTCCAACCATGCTATGACACTAGAAATCAACTTCATGAAAAAAAAAAGACAAAAAACACAAACACCTGAAGGCTAAACAATATGCTACTAAACAACCAATGAATCACTGAAGAAATCAAGGAAGAAATAAAAAATACCTGGAAACAAATGAAAATGAAAACACAATGATCCAAAATTTATGGGATGCAGCAAAAGCAGATCTAAGAGGGACATTTATAATGACACAAGCTACATCAGGAAACAAGAAAAACTTCAAATAAACAACCTAAACTTACATCTAAAGAAACTAGAAAAAGAAGAACAGACAAAACCCAAAGTTAGCAGAAGGCAAGAAATCATAAGGATCAGAGCAGAAATAAATCAAATAAAGACTAAAAACAAACAACAAAAAAATAGAAAAGATCAATGAAACTACCAGCTGGTTCTTTCAAAAGGCAAGCAAAATGGATAAACCTTTAGCTAGACTCATCAAGAAAAAAAGAAAGGAAATGGCTCAAATCAATAAAATCAGAAATAAAAAAGGCAAAGTTAAAACCGACACCACAGAAATACAAAGGATCATGAGACTACTATGAACAACTACCTGCCAATAAAATGGACAACCTGTAAGAAATGGACAAAATCTTAAAAATGTACAACTTCCCAAGACTGAACCAGAAAGAAATAGAAAATATGAACAGTTTAGTTGCCAGTAATGAAATTGAATCAGTAAGTTAAAAACTCCCAAAAGGGCTTCCCTGGTGGCGCAGTGGTTGAGAGTCCGCCTGCTGATGCAGGGGACACGGGTTCATGTCCCCGTCCAGGAAGATCCCACATGCCGCAGAGTGGCTGGGCCCGTGAGCCATGGCCCACAGAGCCTGCGGGTCTGGAGCCTGTGCTCCGCAACGGGAGAGGCCACAACAGTGAGAGGCCCGCGTACCTGCAACAAAACAAAACAAAACAAAAACAAACAAACAACTCGCGAGAAACAAAAGTCTAGGACTAGATGGCTTCACAGGTGAATTCTACCAAATGTTTAGAGAAGAGTTAACACCTATCCTTCTCAAAGTATTCCAAAAAATTGCAGAGGAAGGAATGCTTCTGAACACATTCTACAAGGTCAGAATCACCATGATATCAAAACCAGACAAAGATATCACAAAAATGGAAAGTTATAGACCAATAACACAGATGAACATAGATGCAATAATCCTTAACAAAATATTAGCAATCCAAATCCAACAACACATTAAAAGTATCATACACTATGATCAAGTGCAATTTATCCCAGGGATGCAAGGATTTTTCAATATCCACAAATCAATCAATGTGACACACCACATTAACAAGTTGTAGAATAAAAAACATATCTTTATCTAAATAGATGCAGAAAAAGCTTTCAACAAAATTCAACAACAATTTTTGACAAAAAAAAAAGCCTCTACAAAGAGAGCATAAAGGGAACATACCCCAACATAATAAAAGTCATATATGGCAAACTCACAGCTAACATCATATAAAATGGAGAAAAGCTGAAAGCATTTGCTTTAAGATTAGGAATAAATCTACAAAGAGAGCATAAAGGGAACATACCCCAACATAATAAAAGTCATATATGGCAAACTCACAGCTAACATCATATAAAATGGAGAAAAGCTGAAAGCATTTGCTTTAAGATTAGGAACAAGACAAGGATGCTCACTCCCACCACTTTTTTATTCAACACGGTATTGGAAGTCCTGGCCACAGCAATCAGACTAGAAAAATAAATAAAAAGAATCCAATTCAAAAAGGAAGAAGTAGAACTGTCGCTGTTTGCAGATGACAAGATATTATGCATAGAAAATCCTAAAGAAAACTACTAGAGCTCATCAATGAATTTGGTAAAGTTCAGGATACAAAATTAATGCACAGAAATCTGTTGCATTTCTACACACCAACACTGAGCTATCAGAAAAAAAAATTAAAGAAAGAGTCCCATTTCCAATTGTATCAAAAAGAATAAAATTCCTGGGAATAAATCTAACAAGTAGATAAAAGACTTGCACTCAGGGACTTCCCTAGTGGCACAGCGGTTGAGAGTCCACCTGCCGATGCAGGGGACATGGGTTCGTGCCCTGGTCCGGGAAGATCCCACATGCCGCGGAGCAGCTAGGCCCATGAGCCATGGCCGCTGAGCCTGTGCGTTCGGAGCCTGTGCTCCGCAATGGGAGAGGCCACAACAGTGAGAGGCCTGTGTACCGGCAAAAAAAAAAAAAAAAAAGACTTGCACTCAGAAAACTATAAGACCTTGATGAAAAAACACACAAACAACAGGAAAGATATACCATACTCATGGATTAGAAAAATTAACATTGTTAAAATGACCTTATTAGTCTAGACAATCTACAGATTCAATGCAATCTCTATCAAACTATCAGTGGCATTTTTCACAGAATAGGAACAAATAATTCTAAAATTTGTATGAAAAAACAAAAGACCACAAATAGCCAAAACAATCTTGAGAAAGAAGCACAAAGCTGGAGGTATCATTTGCCCTGATTTTAAACTATACTACAAAGCTACAGTAATTAAAACAGTATGATGCACAAAAAAAGACACATTTATCAATGGAGAAGAATAAAGAGCCAAAAAATGAATCGACACTTATTGGTCAATTAATCTATGACAAAGGAAGCAAGAATATACAATGGAGAAAAGACAGCCTTTTCAATAAATGGTGTTGGAAAAACTGGTCAGCTACATGCAAAAGAATCAAATTGAACTGCTTTCTATACCACAAATAAAAAATATACTCAAAATGAACTAATGACTTAAATGTAAGACCTGAAACCATAAAACTCCCAGAAGAAAACATAAGCAATATGCTCTTTGGCATTGGTCTTAACAATATTTTTTTTGTTATGTTTTCTCAGACAAGGGAAAAAAAAGCAAAAACAAAGATGGCAATATCAAACTAAAAAGCTTATGCACAGTGAGGGAAATTATTAGCAAAACCAAAAGGCAGCCAACAAATGGGAGAAGACATTTGCAAACAGTATCTCTGCAAGTGGTCAATATCCAAAATATACAAAGAACTCGTACAACTCAGCATCAAAGAAACAAACAACACAATGAAAAAATAGGCAGAGGACCTGAATAGACATTTTTTCCAAAGACAGACAGATGGCCAATAGACAAGAAAAAAGATGCTCAACATCACTAACCATCAGGGAAATTCAAATCAACACCACAATGAGATACCACCTCATGCTTATTGTTGACTGAAAAAGAAATGCAACCTAAAAGTAGAGAGTTATATATATAATTTTTTTTGAGATACTATTTATTTTTTATTTATTTTTAACATCTTTATTGGGGTATAATTGCTTTACAATGGTGTGTTAGTTTCTGCTTTATAACAAAGTGAATCAGTTATACATATACATATGTTCCCATATTCTTCCCTCTTACGTCTCCCTCCCTCCCACCCTCCCTATCCCACCCCTCCAGGCTGTCACAAAGCACCGAGTCAATATCCCTGTGCCCTGTGGCTGCTTCCCACTAGCTATCTACCTTACTAAGTTTGTTACTGTGTATATGTCCATGTCACTCTCTCGCCCTGTCACAGCTCACCCTTCCCCCTCCCCATATCCTCAAGTCCATTCTCCAGTAGGTCTGCGTCTTTATTCCTGTCTTACCCCTAGATTCTTCATGACATTTTTTTTCTTAAATGCCATATATATGTGTTAGCATACGGTATTTGTCTTTCTCTTTCTGACTTACTTCATTCTGTATGACAGATTCTAGGTCTATCCACCTCATTACAAATAGCTCAATTTCGTTTCTTTTTATGGCTGAGTAATATTCCATTGTATATATGTGCCACATCGTCTTTATCCATTCATCCAATGATGGACACTTAGGTTGTCTCCATCTCTGGGCTATTGTAAATAGAGCTGCAATGAACATTTTGGTACATGACTCTTTTTGAATTTTGGTTTTCTCAGGGTATATGCCCAGTAGTGGGATTGCTGGGTCATATGGTAGTTCTATTTGTAGCTTTTTAAGGAACCTCCATACTGTTCTCCACAGTGGCTGTACCAATTCACATTCCCACCAGCAGTGCAAGAGTGTTCCCTTTTCTCCACACCCTCTCCAGCATTTATTGTGTCTAGATTTTTTGATGATGGCCATTCTGACTGGCGTGAGATGATATCTCATTGTAGTTTTGATTTGCATTTCTCTAATGATTAATGATGTTGAACATTCTTTCATGTGTTTGTTGTCAGTCTGTATATCTTCTTTGGAGAAATGTCTATTTAGGTCTTCTGCCCATTTTTGGATTGGATTGTTTGTTTTTTTGTTATTGAGCTGCATGAGCTGCTTGTAAATTTTGGAGATTAATCCTTTGTCAGTTGCTTCATTTGCAAATATTTTCTCCCATTCTGAGGGGTTGTCTTTTGGTCTTGTTTATGGTTTCCTTTGCTGTGCAAAAGCTTTGAAGTTTCATTAGGTCCCATTTGTTTATTTTTATTTCCATTAATCTAGGAGGTGGGTCAGAAAGGATCTTGCTGTGATATATGTCATAGAGTGTTCTGCTTATGTTTTCCTCTAAGAGTTTGATAGTTTCTGGCCTTACATTTAGGTCTTTAATCCATTTTGAGCTTATTTTTGTGTATGGTGTTAGGGAGTGATCTAATCTCATACTTTTACATGTACCTGTCCAGTTTTCCCAGCACCACTTATTAAAGAGGCTGTCCTTTCTCCACTGTACATTCCTGTCACCTTTATCAAAGATAAGGTGTCCATATGTCTGTGGGTTTATCTCTGGGCTTCCTATCCTGTTTCATTGATCTATCTTTCTGTTTTTGTTCCAGTACCATAGTGTCTTGATTACTGTAGCTTTGTAGTATAGTCTGAAGTCAGGGAGCCTGATTCCTCCAGCTCCGTTTTTCATTCTCAAGATTGCTTTGGCTATTCGGGGTCTTTTGTGTTTCCATACAAATTGTGAAATTTTTTGTTCTAGTTCTGTGAAAAATGCCAGTGGTAGTTTGATAGGGATTGCATTGAATCTGTAGATTGCTTTGGGTAGTAGAGTCATTTTCACAATGTTGATTCTTCCAATCCAAGAACATGGTATATCTCTCCATCTATTTGTATCATCTTTAATGTCTTTCATCACTGTCTTATACTTTTCTGCATACAGGTCTTTTGTCTCCTTAGGTAGGTTTATTCCTAGATATTTTATTCTTTTTGTTGCAATGGTAAATGGGAGTGTTTTCTTGATTTCACTTTCAGATTTTTCATCATTAGTATATAGGAATGTCAGAGATTTCTGTGCATTAATTTTGTATCCTGCTACTTTACCAAATTCATTGATTAGCTCTAGTAGTTTTCTGGTAGCATCTTTAGGATTCTCTATGTATAGTGTCATGTCATCTGCAAACAGTGACAGCTTTACTTCTTCTTTTCCGATTTGAATTCCTTTTATTTCCTTTTCTTCTCTGATTGCTGTGGCTAAAACTTCCAAAACTATGTTGAATAAGAGTGGTGAGAGTGGGCAACCTTGTCTTGTTCATGATCTTAGTGGAAATGCTTTCAGTTTTTCACCATTGAGGATGATGTTTGCTGTGGGCTTGTCATATATGGCCTTTATTATGTTGAGGAAAGTTCCCTCTATGCCTACTTTCTGGAGGGTTTTTATCATAAATGGGTGTTGAATTTTGTCAAAGCTTTCTCTGCATCTATTGAGATGATCATATGGTTTTTCTCCTTCAATTTGTTTATATGGTTTATCACATTGATAGATTTGCATATATTGAAGAGAGAGTTATGTTTTATTTGGCAGAAATTTTTAGGACTTCAAGCCGGAGGCAGCAGCTCAAGTAACCCTGAGAAAACTGCCCTGAGGAGGTGAGGGGGGAAGCTAGGATATATAGGAGTTTGGCAACCAATGGCAGGTGGTAGGAATAAAAGACTACTGTTAATTAGAAAAAACTAGATATCTCAAGTTAAGTAATTTAGCGCTTTTCTATGTATGGGAAGAGGCAAGATTCTGGGCTCACTGAAATCTTTTGTTTTATGTGCACCTTAGCTATCTGGGGCCAATATCCTGTGTTTTCACATCCTGAGTTTCTTCAGGGCTCACCATTGGGAGTGGCTGAAGTCTGGTGGCTGCTAGATGGCAGGTATTCTTTGTTTCCTTCCTGAGTTCCCTTAGGGCTCACTGGCTCACTGTTGGAGGGCTGCAATTGCTGATGACTGTGACATCCTTTGTTTACTGATATGGCAGGCAATATTTTATTTCTCACTATCATAATAAAGACAACAAATAACAAGTGTTTGTGAGTTGTATAGAAAAGGAAATCCCTGTGCACTGTTGGTGCAACTGTAAATTGGTGCAGCCACTATGTAAAACAATATGGAGTTTCCTCAAAAATTAAACTGTCATAAAATCCAGAAATTTCACATGTGGGTATTTTCCAGAAGAAAACAAAAACACTAATTTGAAAAATGTGTGCACTCCAATGTTCAATGCACCATTTTTTACAATAGCCAAGATATGGAAGCAACCTAAGTGTCCATGGAGAGACAAATAGATAAAGAAGAATATATATATATACATCATATGATGGAATATTGAAGCCAAATCCAGTCTCTGTACCCCAACACCAAATTAAATCTCAGAAACAGAGGTTGGGTGAAGTAGAAAAGAATAGCTTTATTGCTTTGGCAGGCAAAGGGGGAGACGGTGGGTTAATGCTGTCAAAACTGTGTGTCCCAACCAGGGGAGCAGGGGGAGTTGTGAGGAGTCTTGTAGTATAGGAGCAGGGTTGCTGATAAGGATTAGGGTGCTTGCATGGCCTGCATTCCTTCACTCTAGAGATCATCTGGTGTCAGGTGGTGATGGGGGAACTGTGACCTCAGGAATGAAGAGTGCTTCATCAAGTAGTTAACATCTTCCATTTGGTGGGGGTTTTAGTTCTGCAGAAGAGCTCAAAGATATTGTTATGACTATACCTTGAGGGGAAACCAGGACCTGCCCCAGGGCTGCACTATTGTTTCTTGACTGCTCCTCCCTTGTCTCCATATCCCTTCCCTTCCCTCATTAGTAACTGTTTGAACCTGACCTTTGGAACTCAGAGAAGGGGACATAGAAAGACTTTTGTGCCCAAGAGCCCCAGAGGGTCCTGCTCAGTTTCAATATTACTCAGCCTTAAAAAAGATTAAATCCTCCCGTTTGCAACAATGTGAATGGATCTAGAGGGTATTATGGTAAGTGAAATATGTCAGGCAGAGAAAGACAAATACTGCACAATCTCCTTTACATGTGGAATCTAAGTACCAAAACAAACCAACCAAACAAACAAAACAAAACAAAAGCAGTCTCAGGATATAGAGAACAAAAGGGTGTTTGCTAGAAAGGAGTGAGGTGGGGGATGGGCAAAATACATTAGACTTCATCAAAATGAAAAACTTTTGTGCATCGAAGTACACTACCAAGAAAGTAAAAAGGCAACCCATTGAAAGGGAGAAAATATCTGCATATCAGATACCTGGTAAGGGTCTAGCATCCAGAATATATAAAGAACATTTAAAACTCAACAATAAAAAGACGAATAACCCAGTTTTTTTTGTTTTTTTTTTTTTGCAGTACGCGGGCCTCTCACTGTTGTGGCCTCTCCCGTTGCGGAGCACAGGCTCCGGACGCACAGGCTCAGTGGCCATGGCTCACGGGCCCAGCCGCTCCGCTGCATGTGGGATTCTCCCGGACCAGGGCACGAACTCGTGTCCCCTGCATCGGCAGGCGGACTCTCACCCACTGTGCCACCAGGGAAGCCCAAACCCAGTTTTTTAAATGGGCTAAGGATTTGAATAGGTATTTCCATAAAGAATTTATACAAATGCCAACAAACACATGAAAGGCTGCTCAACATTATTAGTCTTTAGAGAAATGAAATCAAAACTACAATAATGTACCACTTCACAGGCACTGAGGTATCTATAATAGCATAAAAAAGACAAATAAGTCCTGGTTAGGATATAGAGAAACTGGAACCCTTACAACAATGTAAAATGGTATAGCCACTGTGGAAAACAGTTTAGCAGTTACTCAAAAAGTTAAAAATAGAGTGACCATATGACCCAGCAACAAATATATATTTTGTATATCTTAGAATACCACTTCTAGATATTTATGCAAGTGGAAGGAAAACTTATATTCACACAAAACCTTGTACATGAATGCTTATAGCAGCTTTATCCTTGCTTGCCAAAGATGGGAACAACCCTTTTACTTCACCCAAACTCTGTTTCCGAGATTTAATTTGGTGTTGGGATACAGAGGCTGGATTTGGCTTCAATATTCCATTGTGTGATACTTATATATATGTATATATCGCACTATATATATATATATATATATTCTTCTTTATCCATTTGTCTCTCCATGGACACAGGTTGCTTCCATATCTTGGCTATTGTAAATAATGGTGCAATGAATATGGGAGTGCACACATTTTTCAATCCTTCAGCAGGTGAATGGATAAACAGCCTGTGGTACACCCACAAAATGTAACATTACTCCATTATAAAGAGCTGTGGGGACATCCCTCGTGGGTTAAGACTTAACCCTCTTAACCCAAGTGTTAAGACTTCACCTTCCAATGCAGGGAGTGAGGGTTCAATCCCTGGTCAGGGAGCTAAGATCCCACATGCCTCCTGGCCAAAAAACCAAAACATAAAACAGAAGCAATATTGTAACAAATTCAATAAAGACTTAAAAAAAATAGTCCACATCAAAAAAATCTTTAAAAAAAAACAAGAGCAATGATGTTTTGATTCATACAACATGGATGAATCCTTAGTGAGTTTTGTGAAGTGAAAGAAACCAAACCTAAAAGACTATATTGTTTCTTTCGATTTAAATGATGTTTTGGAAGAGGCAGTACTGTAGCATCAGGGAACAGATCTGTGGTTGTCTGGGGTTGGAGGTGGGGGAAGGGTTGACAACGACAAATTTTGGGGGGCGATTTAACGGTTCTATATGGTATTTTGTTAGTGGATATTACGCATCTGCAAAAAACCATTGAATTATACACCTTAAAGAGTGAATTTTTATTTTATTCCAAAATTTAAAAATAAGCCAGGATGTTGACAAAAGCCAAGACTAAATGTACACCATAGCAAATGAATCTACCTCCATTGTAAATAAATGACATAATCACACTGAAAATGGTGGGAAAGAAAGGAACATATTCCCTCACTGGCTGCATTGATTGACTCAAGTGTGAGGACTCTCAGAATGCGTGAGACTTTCTTAGTCCCCTTCAGGATGGGAAGATGTATGTATGTGAAGCCTGAGGTGCTTCATTCACTTTGCTTCCAGGAGGACAGTTAGCTTGAAAAGAGAAACATCTGAATGAGGATGGAATAGAGGGTCCCAGAGTGCCTGCACCAGGGTCCTGATCAAATGTGTCTTGCACCCACTCTAATATCATACTTTTTAGGTAAATAATTATTAAATTCTCCTTTTTTCCTCAAACATATTTTGCTAATAGTAATCCAAACCATCCTATCAGAAACACCTCCCATATGCCATTTTGAAGAATTTACTCGAGCACGTGCTTCTGTAAAATTGGTGAGTAAAGCAAGAAAAAAAGAAGCCTGAGGTTCAGGAAAGTGTGTGTAACCCAATAATTCATGGCAGAGAATCCTGTGATCACAGCTTTGTAGCAGGCATGGAACGCAGCCAGTCCAGGCTGGAGCAAGAGGGAGCCATCAGGGCAAGGTGGGATGTTACGGATTAGATATACCTCAGGATTTCAGAATGGTTAAAAACATGCAGAATAAGGACAAGATTATATTTACTAGGAGACGAACATTTTGCAGAAGATGCCTAAAAACCTTTTCATGAGGTTGCACTGGCAAAGACCTTCACCTAAACCAGCCCCAGGCAGGGGGATTCAATTCCTAAAGAGAAGGCTACCTCCTTTGAATTTATGGGCATTTGAAGACCCTGAAACACCTAGCTTCGGTTATCAAGTGGAGGGAGCACTGTTTTGTCATCAGTCAACATTCTGCTGCAGCCTATGAGAAAGGACTGTCATCTTGGGCCCAGGGTCTCATCCTCCCACAATGCCAGGACCCTACACCCCCAGATATCAGGCTGCTTCTGGACCCAGGAGAGAGAGGAAGGAGCCCACTCATAACCAAGTGTGTTCACATCCTGAACTGGAAGCTGTGAAATGACTGAGGGGATTACATGGATACTATGGATTGTCTGCATTGGGCAGACTGGGGCTTGGAATGGGAAATTAATTTGAATTACATAGATAAAACTACATGTTTGCAAGAGGGAAGAGATATGGGAACATATGTATAACTGATTCACTTTGTTATAAAGCAGAAACTAACACACCATTGTAAAGCAATTATACCCCAATAAAGACGTTAAAAAAAAAAAACCCAACAAACTACGTTTGCACACCAGAATTTTCTGTGACTGTAAAATTCATATGGACTACACCTGTAATAGATGCAAACTAATTTTATAATAAGAAAAATAATAAAGACCATTAAAAAAGGGTGGCATGGGGGGTGCAGAAGAGGTAGAGCTGGAAATGAGGGTAACTTACCTTTCACAGATGAAGGCAGCGATCACGTGCTTCTGTCAAATATGTTGTGAGAGGGCTATGTGCACTTGATCAGTCACGGGAATTTCCTTGGCAGTAAGTTGTAGTTTGATTTTATAGCACATATTTCCATACCAAAATTGATTTTGTAGCTTCTTTGGTGGTGTATTACTCGCTGTGCTAGACTTTTCCAAATGGCAGCCTCCACTCACATTGGAACTGATGGCATTAAAAGTGCTTCATTTTGCAGAGAAACTCAATTTGCTAGCCATTTACTCCAAAGATATTTTTCTTAGCTAAATAAATAAATAATAAATAAATAAATAAAGTTTTTCATCCCTGAGAAGATTAAGAAAGTTTCAGGGCCTCAGGAGAAAATGTCAAGTGAAGCAAGACAAAGAATCAGAAACTTCATTATTGAAGAGCAGTTCTGGACCAGTCTCTGAAGCCTTATTTTTCCCTAATCACTATTGGTTGACATTACTAAGGACTCCACTGGCATTGAGAAAAATAAACAGCAGGCATGACTGATAACATACTTGGTTAGGCTACAATCATTTTTTTATACAATTGTTATATAACTTATGTCCTCCTAATTGTTTTAATTTTCTGAATTTTGTTATAAAGGAAGGAGATTTTTCAAAATTTCTGAAAGACATTTCCTTGTAATAGATTCAATTTTTTCATTTATCTGTAATTTATAGTTACTTCTTTATTACAAAATGGTATATGTATTTGGAAACTACAGAGAACTAAAAAATTAACTCATTGTTCCAACAGTCAGTGTTGTTAATTGGTTAAGTTTTGATCTATTTACTAAGCAAATACATGTAAGATTTTGTATTACGATGTCCCTTACTGTCACATCATGAGAATTTTCTTATGTCATTAAAGACTATTCAAGTAGATATTACACCTGCTTACTATTCTTCTTTTTAAGGCTGTTACCATCTTTTATTTAATAATTTCTGTACTGTTAGACACAGGCTATTTCCAATATTTTACTAGTAAAAGTATTTAGATTAATACAATTGGCAAACTAGCTTTTTGTGTAACCAGAAATTAGCTGACACTATTTCCTAAGGACAGATTCCCACATTTGTAATTACTGGTTCAGAGTGCATGAAATTTCTTGAGCCTCAAGTAGACATATGAAAATTAATAGCATTTATCGCCATAATGCATTAGAATGCTTGTTTTACAGAACGCTTGACAACATTAATTAATTTTCTTTTTCAAATTGGTTCAAAAATGTTATCTCATTATTTTAATTCATATTTGCATCAAAATGTACTTATAACATTCTTTATCATATTCAGCTTTTAAAACTTTGTGGAACATTTGTTACTCATTTATTTTGTAATTTTTATTGCATTTTTTTCTCAAAAGATATTTTTTCCACTTCAAAACTCAAGTAATAGTTAACAAATTTTCTTCTAAAATGTTTATGGCTTAACTTTTTAAAATAAACTTTTTGTTTGAGATAAATTTACATTCACAAGTGGCTGTAAGAATAGAGGGAAATCCCATGTACTCTTTACCCAATTCCCCTCAAAGGTAATACCTTGAAAAATTATACTATAGTATCACAACCAGGATAGTGACATTGACATGGTCAAGACACAACATTTGCTTCACGCTCATGTTTCCCACTTGAACTCATATGTCGCATAGCCAATCTCCCACCCCAACCTCTCCTTAAACTCTGGAAACCACCAATCTGTTCTATCATTTTGTCATTTCAACAACCTTATATAAATGGAATAATCCAGTATATATTATTTTGGGATGAGCTTTTTTCACCCAGTATATTTCTCCAGAGTTTCATCAGGTGGTATGTATCAATAGTTCATCCTCTTCCATGGCTGAGCAGTATTCCATGATATGGATTAACAAAATGTTCATTTATTGAAGGGCATCTGGGCCATTCCATATGGGCCCCCATGAACAAAGCTGCTACATACAATTTTGCACGGACCCCTGTGTAAACATAAACTTTGATTTCTCTGAAATAAATGCCAAGAATACAATTGGCAGGTTGTATGGTATTTGCATGCTTAGTTTTTCTTGAAACTGTTTCCTAGAGAGACCACATTTTAGTCAGCAATTGGTAAGTGATCGAGTTTCTCTGCATCCTTGCCAGTATTTGATGTTGTTCAATTTTTAAAATTTTACTTCATAAGAAACTCAGTGCCTCCTGCAGTGGAAGCGCCGAGTCTTAACCACCAGAGTGCCAAGGAAGTTCCATTACTGATTTTAAAAAAATTTTAGAGTTTCTAATTGTTGTTTAATATAATCATAATATGGTTTTAATTTGCACTTCTCTAATGGTTAATTTTGTTGCACACCTCTTTACGTACCATCTGAATATCCTATTTGCTGAAGTGACTGTCTTTTGCTCAGTTTAAATCAAGTTGTTTGATTTCTTATGTAATAATTTTGAGAGTCCTTTACATATTCTGGATTGAAATGCTTTGTTGTATATGTGATTGACAAATATTTTCTGCAAATCTGTAATGTCTTTTCACTTATTTAAACATTTTATTTCTTAAACTAATGCTTAAATTTTTATTAAGCACAATTTGCCATTTTATAATGGACTGTGCTTTTGATGCTATGCCTAAAAAGACTTTGCCTAATCTCAGGTCATGAAGATTATTTCCTATATTTTTTTCCTAAGTTTCTAAAATGGACAATTTTAGATATATGAAAATTTAGATATATGATTCATTTTGAGATAGTTTTTGTTTTCATGTAAGGTATGAAGTTTAGATTGAAGTTTAATTTTACATATGAATGCCCAGTTGTTCAAATACTATTTGCTGGAAAGCTTGTCTTTGGTAATTTGATCAGATTGTTTAATATATATTTCTGGATTTTCTATTCTGTTCAATTGATCTATGTGTCTATACCTTTGCCAGTAAAATATTGTCTAGATTAGATTACTGTGACTTTATAATCATCCTAAAAATGTAGTTAAACTTCTCTTATTTAATCTAAAATATTTATTTAATTCTTGGAAATTTGTTCTCATTTAATCAAATAATTTATTTCATGATCTTATTTATTCTCTATTTCTGGTACCTCCTGTCATACAGAGGTTGGTGCCTGTACTTATGTATTCTACTTATGTTTGCTATTCCCTTACATAGCTATCTCCTTATCTTTAAATCCTGCCTTTGAAAGTCCTTCAATACAATCTTCCAGCTCACTAAATTTTTTCTTCATCCATTCAAATTTTATTTATCCCTTTAAACATGTTCTTTCTTAAAACAGTTATATGCTTCATAACTAACAATTTACCAAATCCTTTTTTTCATCTTGTTCCTTTACCATGAAACTAATGTTCTCTTGCCTCCTTGAGATTTTTATTTTGCTTATTTTCTTTTCTCGCTCCATTTTTTTTTTTTGCTTTGCAATTTTCCATCTTTTTAAATAATTTCACTTCATGTGGAACTTGCTGCCCTGCTTTGTCTTCTTAATTCTGTATGTATTTCTTGAATGTACAGTAGTTTTGTCTACTGAGCTGGCAGGTGACCAGGCTGGTGAGAGGCACTGGGAAAAACTCATCCTTCCACTTCACTGACTGTACTTTTTCACTGTCAGTTACAGTTCTGCTGCCTTGCATTTTGGTTTTACCTCCATTGGTTTACTTCAATTATTTTTGTTTTCAGTGACTCTTTCAGCATGTGAAATACAGTGTGTTTTACATAGCAATCAATATATATAGCTATTATTTTATATTGCTTCTGTTTTTCTGCAAATGTCATGGTTAACTTCCTCCATGATTCAGATTTCAACTGAAAATTCATTTCCTCAAAGAAGGTTTTCTTGCCATCCTTTGTAATATGGCTTCTCTCACATCATTTTCTATTATATTACTTTGTTTTGTTTTATTTTATTTATTTATTTATTTTTATTTATTTATTTTTTGTGGCACATGGGCCTCTCACTGTTGTGGCCTCTCCCGTTGCGGAGCACAGGCTCCAGACGCGCAGGCTCAGCAGCCATGGCTCACAGGCCCAGCTGCTCCGTGGTGTGTGGGATCTTCCCGGACTGGGGAACGCACTCATGTCCCCTGCATTGGCAGGCGGACTCTCAACCACTGTGCCACCAGGGAAGCCCTACTTTGTTTTATTTTTATTACAGCACACACCAGTATGTAAAATTATGTTACTTTTTTATTGTTTGTTTTCTGTCTTCACTAAAATTTAAGCAGTGGTTTGGTAACCATTTAAGTTTATCTAATGTAATGTGTATTGCTTTTAAAGTGTGTGCACATTTCTTTAAATATTATCTCTTGAAATTCACCAAAAAACTAGTGTAGGTATTTCATCACCAAGTAGATACAGTCTGAGAACATGCTTATTGAAGGAATTTCAGATCTTAGCCATAAATTTGAAGCTTATATTTTATCCTTCTTTTATTTTTTTTCAGGAATGCAGTCAAAGAACACAGAAAACTATACAGCATTTATGAACGCAGGTGAGTCCATGATATCTTCAATTTATCTATTAAAGGCTTCCACTTTTCACCAGTGATACAAGTATTAAAAATCATTGCAGTATAGGACTTATCTTGCTCCATGTATTTTGTGTTAGAAACATCTACCAGAGTTATTGTAAAGCATACAAAGAAACTAAATAATAAAACAATAATAATAATGAAATAGCATCACCTTAATTTATCTTATGTAATTTTGCAATAATTTTAAACAAAATTTTCATTGCATTTTAATAAGGCACCTAGCCCCCTAGGGATTTTAGCACTAAGTACATCCAGGTATAAAAATAGAGCGTTTTAGCACTGGAAAGAACGTCAAACATCATCATTTTACATATTTGGAAAGGTAGCCCAGATAGGTTAGACTTGCCTAAGGTCACACAGCTATTCAGAAGCAGAATTAGGAAAATAAAATATATTGCTTACTTTCATCATCATACTTTTAGATTGCTCCACAATGCCTGGGGAAAATAATCCCTAACAATTTTGTGTGAATAAAAGTGTGTTCTCCAAGAAATTAAAGATAATACCAACAGATGGAGAGATATACCATGTTCTTGGATTGGAAGAATCAACATTGTGAAAATGACTATATTACCCAAAGCCATATACAGATTCAATGCAATTCCTATCAAACTATCACTGACATTTTTCACAGAACTAGAACAAAAAATTTCACAATTTGTGTGGAAACACAAAAGACCCCGAATAGCAAAAGCAATCTTGAGAAAGAAAAATGGAGCTGGAGGAACCAGGCTTCCTGAGTTCAGACTATACTACAAAGCTACAGTAATCAAGACAGTATGGTAATGGCACAAAAACAAAAATATAGATAAATGGAACAGGATAGAAAGCCCAGAGGTAAACCCACGCACATATGGTCACCTTATCTTTGATAAAGGAGGCAAGAATATACAGTGGAGAAAAGACAGCCTCTTCAATAAGTGGTGCAAAACTGGACAGTTACATGTAAAAGAATGAAATTAGAACACTCCCTAACACCATACACAAAAATAAACTCAAAATAGATTAAAGGGCTTCCCTGGTGGCACAGCGGTTGAGAGTCTGCCTGCCGATGCAGTGGACACAGTTTCGTGCCCCGGTCCGGGAAGATCCCACATGCCATGGAGCGGCTGGGCCCATGAGCCGTGGCCACTGAGCCTGCACGTCCGGAGCCTATGCTCCACAATGGGAGAGGCCACAACAGTGAGAGGCCCACGTACCGCAAAAAAAAAAAAAAAAAATGGATTAAAGACCTAAAGGTAAGGCCAGACACTGTAAAACTCTTAGAGGAAAACATAGGCAGAACACTCTATGACATAAATCACAGCAAGATCCTTTATTACCCACCTCCTAGAGAAATGAAAATAAAAACAAAAATAAACAACTGGGACCTAATGAAATTTAAAAGCTTTTGCACAGCAAAGGAAACCATAAACAAGACAAAAAGACAGCCCTCAGAATGAGAGAAAATATTTGCAAATGAAGCAATGGACAAAGGATTAATCTCCAGAATATACAAGCAGCTCATGCAGCTCAATATCAAAAAAGACAAACAACCCAATCAAAAAATGGGTGGAAGACCTAAATAGACATTTCTCCAAAGAAGATACACAGATTGCTAACAAACACATGAAAGGATGCTCAACATCACTCATCATTAGAGAAATGCAAATCAAAATGTGGTATCACCTCACACCAGTCAGAATGGCCAACATCAAAAAATCTATAAACAATAAGTGCTGGAGAGGGTGTGGAGAAAAGGGAACACTCTTGCACTGTTGGTAGGAATGTAAATTGATACAGCCACTATTCAGAACAGTATGGAGATTCCTTAAAAAACTTAAAATAGAACTACCATAAGACACAGCAATCCCACTACTGGGCATATACCTTGAGAAAACCATAATTCACAAAAAGTCATGTACCACAATGTTCATTGCAGCTCTATTTACAATAGTCAGGAGATGGAAGCAGCTTAAGTGTCCATCGACAGATGAATGGGTAAAGAAGATGTGGCACATATATACAATGGAATATTACTCAGCCATAAAAAGAAATAAAGTTATTTGTAGTGAGGTGGATGGACCTAGAGTCTGTCATACAGAATGAAGTAAGTCAGAAAGAGAAAAACAAATACCATATGCTAACACATATATATGGAATCTAAAAAAAAAAAATCGTTCTGAAGAACGTAGGGGCAGGACAGGAATAAAGACGCAGATGCAGAGAATGAAAATGACACAGGGAGTGGGAAGAGTAAGCTGGGATGAAGTGAGAGAGTGGCATGGACATATATGCACTGCCAAATGTAAAATAGCTAATGGGAAGCAGCCTCAGAGCTCAGGGAGATCAGCTCGGTGCTTTGTGACCACCTAGAGAACTGGGATAGGGAGGGTGGGAGGGAGATGCAAGAGGGAGGAGATATGGGGATATATGTGTATGTATAGCTGATACACTTTGTTATGGAGCAGAAACTAGCACACCATTGTGAAGCAATTATACTCCAATAAAGATGTTTAAAAAAAAAGTGTATTCTCCAGCTGATAGTCTCTTGGAAAGAAATGGGCTCTGACAACAAAATTTTTTAGCAAAACTTTTGAAGACAGATATTTAATGGAAACTAATCATCTGGTGATTTCTTGTTTATCTTTAAAAATTCAGCTACAACATAACTTCACAGTTAAAACTTCTCTGGTTATCAACCACCCCCAACCTCCAAACTCATCAGCATTCCAGGCAAAGTTCATCCTCTTTTGGGCCCACTATTTGTTAATGGTTAAAGCCTTTCTGTGTAAGGGGCTAATAAATCCTTCCTTCCTCCTTTCCTTCCTTCCTACCTCCTCCCTCCTTCCCTCCCCCTTCCTTCCTTTTTTCCTTCCTTCCTTCCTTCCTTCCTTCCTTCTTTCCATGTATCCAGATTCTAAATACTGTAATTTGAACTATGGTAGTTGTTCAGTATTTTTGGTAGAAGTAATAATTTCTTATTAGACATCACTTCAGTTTGTTATTTATCATGTACATATAATTTTTTAACACAACAAAGGTTTATTTCTGACTTATGCAAAAGTAGGTGAGGTGGTCCTCCTCCATCAGTCTCCTCTCTGTATTTTTTCCATAGCAGTTATCATACTTTGTAATTATCTATTTAATTATATGATTATTGGATCAATTTCTATTGCTATACCTAGGGTGTGTGCTTCTTGATGGCAGGGCCTGTATTAGGCTTGCTATGTATCCCTAGACCTAGTAACTACAATTAATGCCTTAATATAACATATTATACTATTGGTTTTGAACATTACGCAAATAGTGTCACTCTGTAGTTAATCTGGCAATTTGCATTTGTTGTTCAACATGTTTGTGAGATTTATCTTTGTAGAATTTCGTAGTTGGGGTTCATTTTTACTGTCATAATTTTCCATTGATTGAGTATAATACAATTAATTTATTCTCCTGTTGATGGGCACTTGGGTTATTATCAGGTTTTTGCAATTATAATTTGTACTTCTGTGAATTTTCTTGTGCATGTCTCTTTGTGCAAGTGTGCAAAGAATGCCTCTAGGTGTACATATAATTTTATTTACTCATTCAAATACTTTCTTAGGACAAACACTTAAAAGCAAAATTGTAGGGCTTCCCTGGTGGCACAGTGGTTGAGAGTCCACCTGCCGATGCAGGGGACACGGGTTTGTGCCCCAGTCCGGGAGGATCCCACATGCTGCGGAGTGGCTGGGCCTGTGAGCCATGGCTGCTGAGCCTGCACATCCGGAGCCTGTGCTCCGCAATGAGAGAGGCCACAGCAGTGAGAGGCCCACGTACTGCAAAAAAAAAAAAAAAAAAAAAAAAAAAAAGCAGAATTGTATGATGAAAGAGTAGGCACACTTAAAACTTTCAATTTTTGTATGTTTGTACAGAAGTTTGATAAATTGTAAGTATAGAACATAAGTATTCACAAGTAAACACACCCATGTAACCACCGATCAGATTGGGGAACATTAGAACATTAGAGTCATTAGGTTGTACACTTGAAATTAATTCCTTATCTGTATTCTTCCTCTTCATGGTATGGGTCAATTGCCCTGCCAATATGGCAACTTCTTTTTTAGGCAGTTAATTTACTGGCAAGAGGATACCAAAGTGATTAGGCAACAACCATAGCTTTATGTTTAATGACGTTCCTACTATATCTACTTGTGGAAGTGTCTCTGGAAACAAGGACATGTAGATGCTCAATGCTGATCCACTTTATTATAAACTATTAACAAAAGTCCACGATTTAGGAGAGTTGAGGAAGATGGCGGAAGACTAAGACGTGGAGATCACCTTCCTCCCCACAGATACATCAGAAATACATCTACATGTGGAACTGCTCATATAGAACACCAACTGAATGCTGTCAGAAGACCTCAGACCTCCCAAAAGGCAAGAAACTCCCGACATACCTGGGTAGGGCAAAAGTAAAAAGAAAAAACAGAGACAAAAGAATAGGGATGGGACCTGCACCAGTGGGAGGGAGCTGTGAAGGAGGAAAGGTTTCCACACACTAGAAGCCCCTTCATGGGCGGAGACTGTGGGTGGCGGAGGGGGGACGCTTCGGAGCCATGGAGGAGAGCACATCAACAGGGGTGTGGAGGGCAAAGCGGAGAGCAAAGCGGAGAGATTCCTACGCAGAGGATCAGTGCCGACGGGCACTCACCAGCCCGAGAGGCTTCTCTGCTCACCCACCGGGGCGGGCAGTGGATGGGAGCTGAGGCTCGGGCTTAGGTCGGATCGCAAGGAGAGGACTGGGGATAGCTGTGTGAACGCAGCCTGATGGGGTTAGTGCACCACGGCTAGCCAGGAGGGAGCCCGGGGAAAACTCTGGACCTGCCGAAGAGGCAAGAGACTTTTTCTTGCCTGTTTGTTTCCTGGTGCACGAGGAGAGGGGATTCAGAGCGCCGCTTAAAGGAGCTCCAGAGAAAGGCACGAGCCTCGGCTATCAGCGCAGACCCCAGAGACGGCCATGAGACGCTAACGCTGCTGCTGCAGCCACCAAGAAGCCTGTGAGCAAACACAGGCCACTATCCACACCTCCCCTCCTGGGAGCCTGTGCAGCCTGCCACTGCCAGGGTCCCATAATCCAGGGACAACTTTCCTGGGAGAATGCACAGTGCACCTCAGGCTGGTACAACATCACGCTGGCCTCTGCCGATGCAGGCTCACCCTCTATCCGGACCCCTCCCTCCCCCACCCTCCCCCCCGGTCTGAGTGAGCCAGAGCCCTCGAAGCAGCTGCTCCTTTAACCCCATCCTGTCTGAGCGAAGAACAGAAGCCCTCAGGCGACCTACGCACAGAGGCGTGGCCAAATCCAAAGCTAAACCCCGGGAACTGTGCAAACAAAGAAGAGAAACGGAAATTTCTCCCAGCAGCCTCAGGAGCATAGGATTAAATCACCACAATCAACTTGATGTACCCTGCATCTGTGGAATACCTGAATAGACAACGAATCATCCCAAATTGAGGAGGTGGACTTTGAGAGCAAGATTTATTATTTTTTCCCCTTTTCCTCTTTTTGTGAGTGTGTATGTCTATGCTTCTGTGTGAGATTTTGTCTGTAGAGCTTGGCTTTCACCATTTGTCCTAGGGTTCTGTCTGTCCATTTTTGTTTTGTTTTGTTCTGTTTTTCTTTACGTTGTAAAAAAATTTTTTTAATAATAATTTTTTATTTTAATAACTTTATTTTATCTTTATTTTATTTTATTTTATCCTCTTGCTTGCTTGCTTTCTACTTTTTCTCCCTTTTATTCTGAGCCGTGTGGATGAAAGGCTCTTGGTGCTGCAGTCAGGAGTCAGTGCTGTGCCTCTGAGGTGGGAGAGCCAACTTCAGGACACTGGTCCACAAGAGACCTCCCAGCTCCAAGTAATATCAAATGGCGAAAATCTCCCAGAGACCTCCATCTCAACACCAAGACCCAGCTTCACTCAACGATCAGCAAGCTACAGTGCTGGATGCCCTATGCCAAACAACTAGCAAGACAGGAACACAACCCAACCCATTAGCAGAGAGGCTGCCTAAAATCATAATAAGTCCAAAGACACCCCAAGACACACCACCAGACGTGCACCTGCCCACCAGAAAGACAAGATCCAGCCTCATCCACCAGAACACAGGCACTAGTCCCCTCCACCAGGAAGCCTACATAACCCACTGAACAACCTTTAGCCACTGGGGACAGACACCAAAAACAATGGAAACTACGAACCTGCAGCCTGCAAAAAGGAGACCCCGAACACAGTAAGATAACCAACTGAGAAGATGGAAAAACACACAGCAGATGAAGGATCAAGGTAAAAACACACCAGACCTAACTAATGAAGAGGAAATAGGCAGTCTACCTGAAAAAGAATTCAGAATAATGATAGTAAAGATATCCAAAATCTTGGGAATAGAATAGAGAAAATGCAAGAAACATTTAACAAGGACCTAGAATAACTAAAGAGGAAACAAGCAACAATGAACAACACAATAAATGAAATTAAAAATACTCTAGAAGGGATCAATAGCAGAATAACTGAGGCAGAAGAACGGATAAGTGACCTGGAAGATGAAATAGTGGAAATAACTACCACATAGCAGAATAAAGAAAAAAGAATGAAAAGAACTGAGGACAATCTCAGAGACCTCTGGGACAACATTAAGCGCACCAACATTAGAATAATAGGGGTCGCAGAAGAAGAAGAGAAAAAGAAATGGACTGAGAAAATATTTGAAGAGATTATAATTCAAAACTTCCCTAATATGGGAAACGAAATAGTTAAAGTCCAGGAAGCACAGAGAGTCCCATACAGGATAAATCCAAGGAGAAACACACCAAGACACATATTAATCAAACTGTCAAAAATTAAATACAAAGAAAGCATATTAAAAGCAGCAAGGGAAAAACAACAAATAACACACAAGGGAATCCCCATAAGGTTAACAGCTGATCTTTCAGCAGAAACTCTGCAAGCCAGAAGGGAGTGGCAGGACATATTTAAAGTGATGAAGGACAAAACCTGCGTCCAAGATTACTCTACCCAGCAAGGATCTCATTCAGATTTGATGGAGAAATTAAAATTTTTACAGACAAGCAAAAGTTGAGAGTGTTCAGCACCACCAAACCAGCTGTACAACAAATGCTAAATGAACTTCTCAAGCAAGAAACACAAGAGAAGGAAAAGACCTACAATAACGAACCCAAAACAATTTAGAAAATGGGAATAGGAACATACATATTGATAATTACCTTAAATGTAAGTGGACTAAATGCTCCCATGAAAAGACACAGATTGGCTGAATGGATACAAAAACAAGACCCATATATATGCTGTCTACAAGAGACCCACTTCAGACCTAGAGACATATACAGACTGAAAGTAAGGGCATGGAAAAAGATATTCCATGCAAATGGAAACCAAAAGAAAGCTGGAGTAGCAATTCTCATATCAGACAAAATAGACTTTAAAATAAAGACTATTAGAAGAGACAAAGAAGGACACTACATAATGATCAAGGGATCGATCCAAGAAGAAGATATAACAATTGTAAATATTTATGCACCCAACATAGGCAAACCTCAATACATAAGGCAAATACTAACAGCCATAAAAGGGGAAATTGACAGTAACACATTCATAGTAGGGAACTTTAACACCCCACTTTCACCAATGGACAGATCATCCAAAATGAAAATAAATAAGGAAACACAAGCTTTAAATGATACATTAAACAAGATGGACTTAATTGATATTTATAGGGCACTCCATACAAAAACAACAGAATACACATTTTTCTCAAGTGCTCATGGAACATTCTCCAGGATACATCATATCTTGGGTCACAAATCAAGCCTTGGTAAATTTAGGAAAATTGAAATCGCATCAAGTATCTTTTCCAACCACAGTGCTATGAGACTAGATATTGCAGGAAAAGGAAATAGATAGACTTGATATTACAGGAAAAGATCTGTAAAAAATACAAACAAATGGACACGAAACAATACACTACTTAATAATGAAATGATCACTGAAGAAATCAAAGAGGAAATCAAAAAATACCTAGAAACAAATGACAATGGAGACACGATGACCCAAAACCTATGGGATGCAGCAAAAGCAGTTCTAAGAGTTCTATAGCAATACAATCCTACCTTAAGAAACAGGAAGCATCTGAAATAAACAACCTAACCTTGCACCTAAAGCAATTAGAGAAAGAAGAACAAAAAGACCCCAAAGTTAGCAGAAGGAAAGAAATCATAAATATCAGATCAGAAATAAATGAAAAAGAAATGAAGGAAATGATAGTAAAGATCAATAAAACTTAAAGCTGGTTCTTTGAGAAGATAAACAAAATTGATAAACCATTAGCCAGACTCATCAAAAAAAAAAAGGGAGAAGATTCAAATCAATAGGATTAGAAATGAAAAAGGAGAAGTAACAACTGACACTGCAGAAATACAAAGGATCATGAGAGATTACTAAAAGCAATTCTATGCCAATAAAATGGAAAACCTGAAAGAAATGGAAAAATTCTTAGAAATGCACAACCTGCTGAGACTGAACCAGGAAGAAATAGAAAATATGAACAGACCAATCACAAGCACTGAGAATGAAACTGTCATTAAAAATCTTCTAACAGGGCTTCCCTGGTGGCGCAGTGGTTGGGAGTCCGCCTGCCAGTGCAGGGGACGCGGGTTCGTGCCCCGGTCCGGGGGGATCCTGCGTGCCGCGGAGCGGCTGGGCCCGTGGGCCATGGCCGCTGGGCCTGCGCGTCCGGAGCCTGTGCTCCGCGGCGGGGGAGGCCACGGCAGTGAGAGGCCCGCGTACCGCAAAAAAAAAAAAAAAAAAAAAATCTTCTAACAAACAAAAGCCCAGGACCAGATGGCTTCACAGGCGAATTCTATCAAACATTTATAGAAATGCTAACACCTATCCTTCTCAAATTCTTCCAAAATATAGCAGGGGGAGGAACACTCCCAAACTCATTCTATGAGGCCACCATCACCCTGATACCAAAAGCAGACAAAGATGTCACAAAGAAAGAAAACTACAGGCCAATATCACTGATGAACATAGATGCAAAAATCCTCAATAAAATACCAACAAACATAATCCAACAGCACATTTAAAGGATCATACACCATGATAAAGTTGGGTTTGTCCCAGGAATGCAAGGATTCTTGAATATATGCAAATCAATCAATGTGATACACCATATTAACAAATTGAAGGAGAAAAACCATATGGTTATCTCAATAGATGCAGAGAAAGCTTTCGACAAAATTCAACACCCATTTATGATAAAAATCCCTGCAGAAAGTAGGCATAGAGGGAACTTTCCTCAACATAATAAAGGCTATATATGACAAAACCACAGCCAACATTGTCCTCAATGGTGAAAAACTGAAACCATTTCCACTAAGGTCAGGAAGAAGACAAGGTTGCCCACTCTCACCACTATTATTCAACATAGTTTTGGAAGTTTTACCCATAGCAATGAGAGAAGAAAAAGAAATAAAAGGAATTGAAATTGGAAAAGAAGAAGTAAAGCTGTCACTGTTTGCAGATGACATGATACTCTACATACAGAATCCTAAGGATGCTACCAGAAAACTACCAGAGCTAATCATTGAATTTGGTAAAGTAGCAGGATACACAATTACTGCACAGAAATCTCTGGCATTCCTATACACTAACGTTGAAAAATCTGAAAGTGAAATTAGGAAAACACTCCCATTTACTGCAACAAAAAGAATAAAATATCTAGGAATAAACCTACCTAAGGAGACAAAAGACCTGTATGCAGAAAATTATAAGACACTGATGAAAGAAATTAAAGATGACACAAATAGATGGAGAGATTTACCATGTTCTTGGATTGGAAGAATCAACATTGTGAAAATGACTATACTACCTAAAGCAATCTACATATTCAGTGCAATCCCTATCAAACTTCCAATGGAATTTTTCACAGAACTAGAACAAAAAATTTCACAATTTGTATGGAAACACAAAAGACTCCAAATAGCCAAAGCAATCTTGAGAACGAAAAACGGAGCTGGAGGAATCAGGCTCCCTGACTTCAGACTATACTACAAACTACAGTAATCAAGACAATATGGTACTGGCAGAAAAACAGAAATATAGCTCAATGGAACAGGATAGAAAGTCCAGAGATAAACCTACGCACATATTGTCACCTTACTTTGATAAAGGATGCAAGAATATGCAGTGGAGAAAAGGCAGCCTCTTCAATAAGTGGTGCTGGGAAAACTGGACAGGTACATGTAAAAGTATGAGATTAGATCACTCCCTAACACCATACACAAAAATAAGCTCAAAATGGATTAAAGACCTAAATGTAAGGCCAGAAACTCTCAAACTCTTAGAGGAAAACATAGGCAGAACACTCTATGACATAAATCACAGCAAGATCCTTTTTGACCCACCTCCTAGAGAAATGGAAATTAAAACAAAAATAAACAAATGGGACCTAATGAAGCTTAAAACCTTTTGCACAGCAAAGGAAACCATAAACAAGACAAAAAGACAGCCCTCAGAATGGGAGAAAATATTTGCAAATGAGGCAACTGACAAAGGATTAATCTCCAAAATATACAAGCGGCTCATGCAGCTCAATATCAAAAAAACAAACAACCCAATCCAAAAATGGGCAGAAGACCTAAATAGACATTTCTCCAAAGAAGATATACAGATTGCCAACAAACACATGAAAGAATGCTCAACATCATTAATCATTAGAGAAATGCAAATTAAACCTACAATGAGATATCATCGCATACCAGTCAGAATGGCCATCATCAAAAAATCTAGAAACAATAAATACTGGAGAGGGTGTGGAGAAAAGGGAACACTCTTGCACTGCTGGTGGGAATGTAAATTGATACAGCCACTATGGAGAACAGTATGGAGGTTCCCTAAAAAACTAAAAATAGAACTACCATACGACCCAGCAATCCCACTACTAGGTATATACCGTGAGAAAACCATAATTCAAGAAGAGTCATGTACCAACATGTTCATTGTAGCTCTATATACAATAGCCAGGACATGGAAGCAACCTACGTGTCCATCATCAGATGAATGGATAAAGAAGATATGGCCCATATATACAATGGAATATTACTCAGCCATAAAAATAAATGAAATTGAGCTATTTGCAGTGAGGTGGAATGACCTAGAGTCTGTCATAAAGAGTGAAGTAAGTCAGAAAGAGAAAAACAAATACCGTATGATAACACATATTTATGGAATCTAAGAAAAAAAAAAGTCATGAAGAACCTAGGGGTAAGACGGGAATAAAGACACAGACCTACTAGAGAATGGACTTGAGGATATGGGGAGGGGGAAGGGTAAGCTGTGAGAAAGTGATAGATTGGCATGGACATAAACACTACCAAATGTAAAATAGATAGCTAGTGGGAAGCAGCCTCATAGCACAGGGAGATCAGCTCTGTGCTTTGTGACCACCTGGAGGGGTGGGATAGGGAGGGTGGGAGGGAGGGAGACACAAGAGGGAAGAGATATGGGAACATATGTATATGTATAACTGATTCACTTTGTAATAAAGCAGAAACTAACACGCTATTGTAAAGCTATTATAAAGTGGTTAAAGAAAAAAGAAGTCCACGGTTTATATTATAGTTTACTGTTAGTGCTATAAATTCTATGGGTTTTGACAAACTTATAATGGCATGTATCCACCAGTACAGTATCATACAGAGGAGTTTCACTGCCCTAAAAATCCCCCTTTTTCCACTTATTTATCCCTCCCTAACTTATGGATCATTTAGTAAGAGTATGTTTGGATTCGTAAGAAACCATCAAACTGTCTTCCAAAGTAGCTGTACCATTTTGCACTCTAACCTGGAAAGAATGAGAATTCCTGTTGCTTCACATTCTTTCTAACATTTGGTGTCGTCAGTGTTTTGGATTTTAGACAATCTAATAGTTACATAGTGGTGCCTCATTGTTGTTTTAATTAATTTCATAAACTCCCTGATGACATATGATTTTGAGTATCTTTCTGCATGCTTATTTGTCATCTGCATATCTTCTGTAGTTAAGTGTCTGTTCAAATCTTTGCTTATTGTTTAATCAGGTTGTTTGTTTTCTTATTGTTGAGTTTTAACTGTTCTTCGTGTGTAATTGGATACCAGTACTTTAACAAACATGTGTTTTGCCAGTCAGTGGCTTGTCAGTTTTTTTTTGTATGGCAGAAATTTTAAATTTTAATCAAGTCTAATTTTTTTCTTTCATGAATTTTTGTATTGTATCTAAAAAGTCAACAATCAAGGTTACCTAGGTTTCCTCCTATGCTATCTTCCACAATTTTTTAACTTTACATTTCACATTTAACTCTGTGATCCATTTCAAGTTAATGTTTGTGAAATGTGTAAAACCTTTGTATTTTTTGGCGTCATAGATACCAAATTGTTTCAGCATTTTTTGTTGAAAAGACCATCCTTTTTTCATTGAATTGCCTTTACTCTTTTGTCTAAGAGAGTTGATTACATTTATGTGAGTATTTCTGCATTCTCTATTCTATTCCATAGATCTGTACATCCATTCTTCCACCAGTTCCACACCATCTTCATTACTGTAGCTTTATATTTAGTCTTGAAGTCAGGTAGTGTTTGTTCTCTGACTTTATTCTTCTCATTCAATACTCTGTTGGCTCTTCTGGGACTTATACCTTTCTATATATGCTTAAAATCAGTTTTTTCAGTATCTATGAAGTAATTTTCTTAGATTTTGATTGGGATTGCATTGACTCCATAGATCAATTTGGGAAGAACTGACATCTTGACAATATTGAGTTTTCCTATTCATGCACATGGACTATCTCTCCATTTATTTAGATCTTTTGATTTCCTTCATCAGGGTTGTAGTTTTGTAGTTTTCCTCACACAGATCTTGTACATATTTTGTTAGATTTATCCTTAAGTATCTCAATTTTTATGCTAATTACCTAATAGTTTTTTAGGTATGCTATTCTTTTTGGTTACCATAGAAATTGCAATAGGCATTCTTTCATTAGTGTCTAACATGAATTATTATTTTCCACATCCCAGACAATTATTGTTATCCTCAATTTAAACTTTATATACATTTTAACCCCACAAGTTATTATTATATTACTATTAGTATAAGCAGTGCATTTTATGCATTCAATATTAATTCATATTTACTTACATATTTACCACTAATGTAGCTCTATGTTCAGTACCACCTTGCCATGTTTCTTTAGCAATTATGTTCTATCTACTGGAAGGACTCCTTTTAGTATATATCCCTCAGTGCAAGTGTGCTGGCACCAATTTCTCTAAGTTTTTTTTGTCTTATATTTCTTTATTTTTCCTTCAAAAGTGAAGAATGTTTACAATGAGTATAGAATTCTTTGTTGGTAACTATTTTCTTTCATCACTTTAAAATGTCATTAACTGTCTTCTTTATTTTCTGGTTTCTATTAAGAAATCTATTCTCAGTCTTATTGCTTCTTGAAGTTGATTTTTACATTTTTGGACAAGCATTTAAGATATTTTTCTCTGATTCTAATTTCCAAAAGTTTTATTATGATGTATTTAAATGCAGTTTTCTTTTTGTTTATCTCACTTTGGTTTCATAGTTTTTGTGAATCTGTGGCTTAATCTCTTTTTACCAATTTTAGAAACATCTCAGCCATAATCTATACAAATATTATTTCCACACCATTATATCTATTGTCTCCTTCCATAACTTTTATTACTATTATGTTACACCTTTCTACTGTTCTCTGATATCTTTTACTCTCTTTTCTGCCTTTCCCATACTTGTGCTTTGGTCTGGTTATTTCCAAATGACATATCTTCCAGGTAATGATTCATCTCTTCGGTTGTATCTCCTCTGCTGTTTGACTCGTTCTTAATACGTCATTTTATTTTTCAGTTCTAGAATTTCCATTTAATTCTCTTATATTGATTTCAATTCTTTGAAGTATTTCTCTATCTTGTCATCTATTTCTTAAGTATCTGATAGCTCCAATATCTGGATCACTATGGCTATATTTTTATTGTTTGTTTTTTGTTGGTTCTGGATCTTGTTATGCCTTTTAAATTTGATTAAATGCCAGACGTGTTTTAAAATGTAAAAGCTCTGCATCAGCAGTGTTCAATAGAACTTTCTGTGAATATGGAAATATTTTGTATGTGTACTGTGCAGTATGATTGCTGCTAGTCACGTGCAGTTTCTGAGCACTTGAAATAGGACTAGTGTGACTGATGAAGTAATATGTTACTCTAATTACTTTTAATAAATGTAAATAGCCACATGTGGCTTGTGACTAACATATTGAGCAGCACAGTTCTAGATAAAGTTTCTTGCCTGGCACTGTGTATTCAATGTTGCAAGTTCTCTATCTGATATTTCTTTCACTTGCTATTTCTTCTTCAGCTCCTCGTGAGTAGCTAGAGTAGAAGGAGCTCACTTTAATGCAATCAGGCATAAGGTCATGTGTCACTAAGTTGTTGCTCTATTTCTGGTTCACCCTTCCTTTTAGTTTGCAGTTCTCAAGTGTCACAAATGAGAGTCTAGTGTATTTACCTGGGCCTCTCCATCTTGGCTGGCTCTGAGTTCCAATTTTTGTCTCCTCAGACCAGGGAAAGTGCTGGTAGCTCTCCTTAGCTTTCCAACCTGCTATTACCTACTTTCTGCTCAGCCCCTCTTCCTCTTGCTTCTCCTGTGCTAAGGAATTGGTGAATGCCTTAGGACAATAGTAGGTCAAACTCTTGGGATCACTTTTTTGTGTTTCTTTTTTTTCCAGGAACCTCTCATGTCCTGACTCTTTGGTAGCTCTGAACCTCAATTTTTATCTCATTAGCCTTGTGAGATGTCTGAAATCTCTTTTCAGTTTCTCTGCCTCATAGCAGCTGATTTCTGTTCAACTTCACAGCCTCTGCCTGCACACAGTTTATGAATCATTAATTGGGTTGCCTTAGAATCAGACCCTGAGATAAGTGTTAGAGTAAAAGTGAGTTATTTGGGGAGTTCAGGGGACACTATTAGTGCCATGGGGAAGTGACACAGAGAAAGGAAAGCAGCAAATAAAAGTCAAGTTATTAAGCCGGTTACCATACTAGGCAACTGGGTCTGAATTCTTCAGGGAAAGCCTCAAAAACGGTGCAAAACACATATCTCAGATATACTGACCCAGCAGTTGAGAGCTCTGAAATGTTTTTATACCAACTCCCAAGGGCTGCTTTGGGAGGGAGGCAGAGTCAGTAACACATCCTCCCCACAGTATATAGCCTGACACCTTTTGGAGCAGCCTTCTGAGCTTCCAGAAAATAAAACAGGTTATCAGACTTGGAAATGCACACACAGGCAATTGGATGTCTGCTGTAGAAAATGAAACAGCTGATGAACAGAGCAGAACAAACATGACATAGAAGGTCACATTCACTTCAGTGAATTTGTTTTCTTCCCAGGATTTTGGACCCTCAAATTCTGGCTACCTTAATAGCCTTTTAATACCACCTCATATTTTTTTTCTATTTTTATCCATTTTTTCCTGCTTGTTCTAAGTAGGGGGATTGGTCTCCCAAAAGCTAGTCAATCATAGCTGACAGTGAAAAATCTAGGTTATTATGTTTGGATGCTAAAAAGTATTTTACTGAATGATTTATGGGTCTTGTCACTAAAATATCTTTTTATTGATTTGGGAGGTGGATAACTGTTACTCAATTTGTACCAGTTAAATTGAAGTATTTTTTTAAAAAGTCAAACAATTTTCAACAAACATGGATCTAGTGGCAACTCATTTCCTTATTTGAGTGATATATTTAATGTATGTTCTTTCCAGTTAAAATGATCTTGTTCTATATTTGCTTGTTATTTTTCATAAGTGATTATACATGAAAGATTAAAGAGAGTAAGCTTCTTCTTCAGTATCATCTTTCCACACGATTCATTGATAGAATTACTTTGAAAGCAAAATGGAAAATGCTAAGTAAGAGGAAGGTTTTCCCCTCATCTGTATTGTTTATGTTTGCAGAAATCTAATGTTCCCAGGCTAGATTCCAGACCACAGTAGTGCCCTGTTGTTGAAGGATCCTGGCCTCTAACTTGCTGAGAGTTCACTTTCTCTTTCTGGTACTGCTTTTGGTGTCAGTTCTTATGCTCCATGAAGCATTTCCTCGTCATGGCTGAGTTTTGCCAGTGAGTGACAAGTGTCAAGGTACATCTTCACTTGTCACTGACTCTTGCCACTCAGCTACTTCCCTGTTCCCCAGGAAAGCTGCTCACCACCTGACACAATGTTAGCAGCACAGAGCATGCCCAACAATAGGATGCCAATCAGGGACTCAAAACAGAGTTTCTGTGGACTGTTAAGGGCTAGCATGCAGCCAGATGAGCAGATATCATGGCAAGTTCAGGGAATGTGGGTTAAGGATGGAGTTGTCACCACGCATTTCTGATCACACATACTAAAAGTAAAAATAATTCAATACAGCCCATATATACATTAAGCTCTTTATAAAATGTATTAATGCAGATGAGGTTTTCTTAATGTCAATGAAACCTCTAATTCCCTTCCTGCAGTGGAGCATCTTGTTGACTTCCTGTGGAACCATTAATATGGACAAGAAGAAAACCAGGTACTGGGAAACCTGAAGACACTGTAACTAAAAGAGTGCCATTGCAAGGGCAGCCCAAGGTCAGTCCTTGGGTAAAAGTGACAACAAGCAGAGACCAGTGTGTGCCAAATTCCATAGGATGCGATCATTGATTCTGTCCTAGCTTCCCCCAGGACAGAATCCAATTTCAGAGGAGCTTAACTAAGCCCTGTAAGCAGAATACTTAATGAGCAGCTTTGAACTGAAGTGGAATATTTAGAGAATTAGTATAGTTTCCAGTGAGCAAATCCAAAGAAATCCTGAGCTTGTACTGAGAGTTTCTTTGCCTTCAAAACCTTACATGCAATATATCTTTGGCTCTGCAGAGGTATTTGCATGTGTTGTACAACACCTAACAATGTAAGGGTAAATTTTCTATCTGCTGTGATGCAATTCAATCTAATTTTACTTAGAGCAGAAATGAGATATGATATGACTTCAGATCACATTGTTCAGACTGGATGAGTCAAAATCTGACATAGACTTTTGCAGTTAATGTTACATTGGAAGAAAAATAAAGCTATTGATGGTAGTTATAACTACTATCTCAGATTTCCAAAGGAAGTTTGTTCTTAAGCTTCTCCTATCCAGTTCTCATATGATCCACGTTGGCATCAATAGTAACAACAAGACTAACACTGTGAAGGAGCCACCAATACTTGTGGTCCTTTTGACCACATGCAGAATCCAGTGAGGATCCCTGTATTTACCAAGGATCCTTGTAAATATCCATGAAGATGAGAAGCACAGCGGTGCACTCTTTTCTCATTAAATGAATGGAGAGCTCCAGGTAGCTTCTGACTCATTTATCTTTATTGTTGGTGCTTATCTATTAATACCATACTCCTGATAATTTGATATCACCAAGATCCTAGAATGAGAACACTTACAGTTATCCTCAAACAAGGGTGCCGGGACATTGAGAAAATAGCCTCAGCTCTATTCCAGGCTTTTGTGTGTTTAAAAAACCATGACAAGATTCAGGTGAATGTCTGGTCTCAACCTTAGAGGTATGTATTTTATCCTAAGATGTTTGCTTATTCCTAACTTGAAAGTTTGCATGTGATTGTTGTTCAAATTAAGCAAAAAAGTTTGTAATTACCCTCATTTTCTTACCTGGCTTTTCCCCATTACCTGTCCAACTGTAAATTTTGCGCCAAAAAGTTTGAAAATAAAAGTTCTGTTTAGGTCATATATTAAGAACATTAGGAAACTAGTCACAAAGATGTAAGGTGTTTTGTGGTCTCATAGTCAGTCTCCCCTAATCACCTGGTCTGTATCATCTCAGGAATATATGGGAACAATGGAGGGAGAGCTTTCCACACAGTGGCAGCCAGGGCTGTGTGAATAGCAGTTTGTCTGTACATTCCACCAAATGAGCTTTAATGGGCTCAGAGGTGAGATCCCTGAGAGAAGAAGCAAACAAGGAGGCACCTATCATCACCCAAGTTTCTGCCTGCAGGTGATTTCCAGACATTGGTGTAGGAAAGGATAATCCAAAGAGAGTCTGACAGGCTTACTGAGCTGAGGAAGAGGAATTGGAGTTCTGAGAGGCTAAGGTGTGACTGTAACTGTGAGCTTTAATTTCTTTCTATTATCTTATTGTGGTGGTTAGGAATTCTAGTATTCTATTAACTATGAATGCTGATAGGAGATATTAATTACTTAATGGAAATGTGTCTAATGCTTCATTATTAACTGTGATAACTGAGATAAGAGTCTCAGAGCAGAGGCAGGTACATAGAAAAAGAGCTTCAGAGATGTGGATAGGGGTGCATCTGAGTCTTTGGTTGAACATCATTCTGCATATTCATAGGGTAAAACTCCTCATGGCCGGGCAAAGAAAAACTTGCAGAAAAGATTAATTACTCAAACAATCCTCAGAGATCACACACGGTCAAGAATCATTTGAATCCCCAATATCCAGAGTGGAGAAAACTCCTTGAATACACAAGATATTCAGTAGACTCCAAAAAGATAATGTCTTAGTTATTGAGCTAAATTGAACCTAGGAGAAATTCTACCCTAGATCCATCATTTAAAAGCTTAAAAGCAAGTCTTGAAAGCATCAAATATATACACCGAAGCCAGCCAGAACAAAGTACAGCAATATTTATTGGAATATAACAAAGCTAGAACTCAAAAATGAAAAATTCACAATGTGGTATTTTGCTGTATGTAAATTATACCTCAATAAAAATTGACTTCAAGAAAGAAGTAAAGTCTTTCTTCATATTTTTCTTAACAGATAAAAAAAATTGTAAAATTTAATACTAGCTGATTAAAAAAAATTAGCAATCTGGTAATAGGAGATAGATAGCTTCCTAAACTTGATAATGGATCATATATTTCTACCAACATTGCAGTTAATAATGAAGCATTAGACACATTCCCATTAAGTAATTAATACCTCCTATCAGCATTCATATTTAATAGAATACTAGAATTCCTAACTACCACGGTAAGATAATAGAAAGAAACTAAAGTTAACAGGACATAAGACAAAAAATTAAAACTCTCGTTTTTCACCCATAATCGCTGTGTACATGTAAAGTCACACATTAATAAGAGCAAATCAGGGATTCAAACTCAAGAGTTTAACTCCAGAGTATTTAAACTCTGTAGCAACAGTTTATTAGGAAATATAATTTTTTTAAAGCTACAATTTATAGTAACCAAAACCCCACCAAGCTTTGTGCTGAGGAAGTACTGAGGAATACATTTTATTAAGCAAACATGAAAACCTTGAGGAAAAAGTTAAAATTTTACTAAAAGGCTTAAAGGAAGACCTAAATAAATGTGAAGATATGTTCACAGTTGGCAATATGAAACTGGTATTTCTCCTCAAAATGATATATAAATTCAACATAATTCTAGATACTTAACAGGAATCTTTATGAAACTTGACCTGGCAATACTAAAGTTTATATGGAGAAGTTCAGAACCAGGAAAAGATAACTGAAGAAGAAGAGTAATAAGGAAGGACCCGTCCTACCCTATACCAGGTGTTACAGCAAAGCTATGGTAAATAAAAATGTGGTACAGGGAAGGCAGATCAGTCAATGGACCAGGCTGGAAATACTAAAAATGAAGGAACAAGAATATATGAATATGGAACCAGAGAGAAGTGGTATTACAAATCAGAGAGGAAAATTTGGACTTACTAACACACAATGCTAGAGACAACTGTCTATACACGTGGAAAACAATAAAGCTAGATCTTTGTCTCACACCTAATTCAAAATTAGTATCGATGAACTAAAGACAGAAAAATGAGGAAAAAATTTTACTTAAATCTTAAGTAGAACAAATTCAGGAGACTATCTTGATGATAGTGGTGGAAGATATGAATTTGTTAAACTAGACACACACAAAAAGCACAAATTATAAGAAATGGATAAATTTGAATTTAATGTTTATTTTAATTTAATGAATATTAATTAATTTACTATTAATTTAAATTTAATGGTAAAACATTAAATGAAAACATTATAACAAATGCAAAAGGCAAGCCCTAAATTGGAAGAAGAAATGTTCAACCTTTACTAAAACATAGATAATAGTATCCAGCATACATTTAAAAAAACTCCTTTATATTAAAATGAGCAATGGATATGTATGATGAGTCCATGAATTTAAGAAAACATCTTAATAGCTAAAAAGCATATAAAAATAATTAAAATTTCATCATAATAAGGTAAGTACAAGTTGAGAAGTAATGCATTATAAGTTCATACACATTATATTTTTAGAAATTAATAACTCATATGCCAAGAGTGATAATGATGTGGGGAAATGAGATATCTTATATAGAGCTGGTGAGAGTATAAATAAGTAAATTTAGAGATACACACACTCAGTGATTCCATTTCTAAAGAAATTTATATATAGTTTATTTCAGCAGTATTTAATAGTGAAAGTAGTGAATAAATTTTCTTTAAAAAACTTAACCTTTCTTCTGTAAGGAAATGGATAAACTATGGGGGAAAATTAACATCTTTATATTATTGAATCTTCTTAGGAATATTACATGTCATTTTATTTCCTTTCTTTTAGCTTTTCCCTTATATAAGTTTAAAAATTGTAGTTAGTTTTATTCCAAGGAATTTTATAGTTTTCATAGTTATAGTTAGTGACATTGTTTTCTATTACACTTTCTAAAGGTATATAGGAATAATTTTTTAAGTTGACTTTTTTTGTTGGAGTATAGTTGCTTTATACTGCTGTGTCAGTTTCTGCTGTACCGCAGAGTGAATCAGCCATACGTATATATATATCCACTCTTTTTTGGATTTCCTTCCCATTTAGGTCACCACAAAGCACCGAGTAGAGTTACCCCTGCAATACAGTAGGTTCTCATTAGTTACCTATTTTATACATAGTAGTGTATATGTCAATCTCAATCTCCCAATTCATCCTACCCTGTCACCTTCGTATCTATATGTTTGTTCACTAAGTCTGTCTCAATTTCTTCTTTGCAAATAAGATCATCTTCACCATTTTTCTAGATTCTACATATATGCATTAATATACAATATTTGTTTTTCTCTTTCTGCTTAATTTACTCTGTATGACAGACTCTAAGTTCATCCACATCACTACAAATGACCCGATTTTGTTCCTTTTTATAGCTGAGTAATATTCCATTGTATATATGTACCACATCTTCTTTATCTATTCTTCTGTTGATGGACATTTCAGTTGCTTCCATGTCCTGGATATTGTAAAAAGTGCTGCAATGGAAACTGGGGTGCATGTATCTTTTTGAATTGTGGTTTTCTCTGTTATAAGCCCAGTAGTGGGATTACTGGGTCATAATGTAGTTCAATTTTTAGTTTTTTAAGGAACTTCCTTACTGTTCTCTATAGTGGTTCTACCAATTTACATTCACACCAACAGTGTAGGAGGCTTCCCTTTTCTGCACACCTTCTCAAGCATTTATGCTTTGTAGATTTTTTGATGATGGCCATTCTGACTGATGTGAGGTGGTACCTCGTTGTTTTGATTTGCATTTCTCTAATAATTAGTGATGATGAGCATCTTTTCATGTGTTTGTTGGCCATCTGTGTATCTTCTTTGGAGAAATGTCTGTTTAGGCCTTCCACCAATTTTTTGATTGGGTTATTTGGGTTTTTTTTTATATTGAGCTGCATGAGCTGTTTGTATATTTTGGAGATTAATCCGTTGTCAGTTGCTTTGTTTGCAAATATTTTCTTCCATTCTGAGGGTTGTCTTATCATCTTGTTTATGGTTTTCTTTGCTGTGCAACAGCTTTTAAATATCATTACATCCCATTTGTTTATTTTTGTCTTTATTTTCATTACCCTAGGAGATGAATCAAAAAAGATCTTGCTGCAATTTATGTCAAAGAGTGTTCTGCCTATGTTTTCTTCTAAGTGTTTTATAGTTTCTGGCCTTACATTTAGGTCTTTAAACCATTTTGAGTTTATTTTTATGTATGGTATTAGGGAGTGTTCTACTTTCATTCTTTTACATGTAGCGGTCCACTTTTCCCAACACCACTTATTGAAGAGACAACCTTTTCTCCACTGTATATTCTTCCCTCCTTTGTCAGGCATTAGGTGACTATAGGTGCATGGGTTTATCTCTGGGTTTTCTATCCTGTTCCTTTGATCTATATTTCTGTTTTTGTGCTGATACCATACTGTCTTGATTACTGTAGATTTGCAGTATAGTCTGAAGTCAGGGAGCCTGCTTCCTCCAGCTCCATTTTTCTTTCTCAAAATTGCTTTGGCTATTCAGGGTCTTTTGTGTTTCCACACAAATTGTAAAATTTTTTGTTCTAATTCTGTGAAAAATGCCATTGGAAATTTTATAGGGATTTCACTGAATATGTAGATTGCTTTGCGTAGTATAGCCATTTTCACAATATTGATTCTTCCTAACCAAGAACATGGTATATCTCTCCATCTATTGCTGTTGTGTTTTATTCTTTCATTAGTACCTTATAGTTTTCTGCATACAGGTCTTTTGCATCTGTAAGTAGGTTTATTCCTAGGAATTTTATTCTTTTTGTTGCAATGGTAAATGGGAGTGTTTCCTTAATTTCTCTTTCAGATTTTTCATCCTTAGTGTATAGGAATGCAAGAGATTTCTGTGCATTAATTTTGTATCCTGCTACTTTACCAAATTCATTGATTAGCTCTAGTAGTTTTCTGGTGGCATCTTTAGGATTTTCTACATAGAGTATAATGTCATCTGCAAACAGTGACAGTTTTACTTCTTCTTTTCCAATTTGGATTCATTTTATATCCTTTTCTTCTCTGTTTGCTGTGGCCAGGACTTCCAAAACTATGTTGAATAATACTGGTGACAGTGGACACCCTTGTCTTGCTCCTGATCTTAAAGGAAGTGCTTCAGTTTTTCACCATTGAGAATGATGTTTGCTGTGGGTTTGTCATATATAGTCTATATTATGTTGAGGTAGTTCCCTCTATGCCCACTCTCTGGAGAGTTTTTATCATAAATCGGTGTTGAATTTTCTCAAAGGCTTTTTCTGCATCTATTGAGATGATCATATGGCTTTTATCCTTCAGTTTGTTAATACGGTGTATGACATTGGTTGATTTGTGTATATTAAAGAATCCTTGCATCACTGGGATAAATCCCACTTGATCATGGTGTATGATCCCTTTAATGTGTTGCTGGATTCTGTTTGCTAATATTTTGTTGAGGATTTTTACATGTATGTTCATCAGTGCTATTGGCCTGTAATTTTATTTTTTGTGATATTTTTGTCTGGTTTTGGTATCAGGGTGATGGTGGCCTCATAGAATGAGCTACAGAGTGCTCCTCCCTCTGCAACTTTTTGGAAGCTTTTGTGAAGGATAGGTGTTAGCTCTTCTCTAAATTTTCAGTAGAACTCCCCTGTGAAGCCATCTGGCCCTGGAATTTTGTTTGTTGGAAGATTTTTAATCACAGTTTCAATTTCATTACTTGTGATTGCTCTGTTCACATTTTCTATTTCTTCCTGGTTCACGCTTGGAAAGTTGTACTTTTTCTAAGAATTTGTCCGTTTCTTCCAGGTTGTCCATTTTATTGGCATAGAGTTGCTTGTAGTAGTCTTTTATGATCCTGTGTATTTCTGCAGTGTCACTTGTAACTTCTCCTTTTCCATTTCTAATTTTATCAATTTGAGTCCTCTCCCTTTTTTTCTTGAAGTGTCTGTCTAAGAGTTTATCAATCTTGTTTATCTTTGCTAAGAACCAGCTTTTAGTTTCATTGATCTTTTCTATTGTTTTCTTCATTTCTATTTCATTTATTTCTGCTCTGATCTTTATGATTTCTTTCCTTTCAATAACTGGGTTTTTCTTGTTCTTCTTTCTCTAGTGGCTTTAGGTGTAAGGTTAGGTTGTTTATTTGAGATTTTTCTTGTTTCTTGAGGTAGGATTGTATTGCTATAAACTTTCCTCTTAGAACTGCTTTTGTTGCATCCCATAGGTTTTGGGTTGTCGTGTTTTTGTTGTCATTTGTTTCTAGGTATTTTTTGATTTCCTCTGATTTCTTTGGTGATCTCTTGGTTATTTAGTAGCTATTGTGCAGCCTCCACATGTTTGTGTTTTTTACAGTTTCTTTCCTATAACTGATTTCTAATCTCATAACATTGTGGTCGGAAAAGATGCTTGATATGAGTTAAATTTTCTTAAATTTATGGAGGCTTGATTTGTGACCCAAGATGTGATCTCTCCTGGAGAATGTTTCGTGTGCACTTGAGAAGAAAGTGTATTCTGCTGCTTTTGGATGAAATGTCCTATAAACATCAATTAAGTCTATACGGTCTAATGTGTCATTTAAGACTTGTGTTTTCTTATTAATTTTCTGTCTGGATGATCTATTCATTGGTGTAAGTGGAGTGTTAAAGTCCCCCACTATTATTGTGTTACTATCAATTTCCCACTTTATGGCTGTTAGCATTTGCCTTATATATTGATGTGCTCCTATGTTGGGTGCATAAATATTTACAATTGTTGTGTCTTCTTCTAAGATTGATCCCTTGATCATTATGTAGTGTCCTTTTCTGTCTCTTGTAATAGTCTTTATTTTTAAGTCTATTTTGTCTGATATGAGTATTGCTACTCCTGCTTCTTTTGCTTTCAATTTGCATGAAATATCTTTGTCTACTCCCTCACTTTCAGTCTGTATGTGTCCATAGGTCTGAAGTGAGTCTCTTTTAGATAGCATATATATGGGTCTTGTTCATGTATCTATTCAGCTGGTCTGTGTCTTTTTGTTGGAATATAATCCATTTACATTTAAGGTAATTATTGATATTTATGTTCCTATTACCATTTTCTTAATTGTTTTGGGTTTTTTTTTGTGAGTCTTTTTCTTCTCTTGTGCTTCCTGTGTAGAGAAGTTCCTTTGGCATTTGTTGGAAAGCTGATTTGGTGGTACTGCATTCTCTTAGCTTTTGCTTATCTGTAAAGCTTTTGATTTGTCCAATGAATCTGAAGGAGATCCTTGCCAGGTAGAGTAATCTTGGTTGTAGGTTTTTCCTTTTCATCACTTTACATGTATCCTGACACTCCCTTCTGGCCTGCAGAGTTTCTGCTGAAAAATCAGCTGATAACGTTATGGGGATTCCCTTTTATGTTATTTGTTGCTTTTCCCTTGCTGCTTTTAATATTTATTTCTTTGCATTTAATTTTTGTTAGTTTGATTAATATTTGTCTCAGCATGTTTCTCCTTCGATTTATCCTGTATGGGACTCTGCATTTCCTGGACTTGTTTGACTATTTCCTTTCCCATGTTAGGGAAAGTTTTGACTATAATCTCTTCAAATATTTTCTCAGACCTGTTCTCTTTCTCTTCCTCTTCTGAGACCCCTATAATTCAAATGTTTGTGCATTTAATATTGTCCCAGGTCTCTAAGACAGTCTTCATTTCTTTTCATTCTTTTTTCTTTATTGTGTTCCAGAGCTGGTATTTCCACCATTCTATCTTCCAGCTCAGTTATCCATTCTTCTGCCTCAGTTATTCTGCTATTGATTCCTCCAAGGGTATTTTTCATTTCAGGTATCATTTTGTTCATGACTGTTTGTTTGTTCTTTAGTTCTTCTAGGTCCTTGTTAAACATCTCTTGTATCTTCTCGATCTGTGCCTCCATTCTATTTCCAAGATCTTGGATCATCTTTACTATCATTACTCTGAACTCTTTTTCAGGTAGATTGCCTATTTCCTCTTCATTTATTTGGTCTTGTGAGTTTTTCCTTTGCTCCTTCATCCACAATATATTTCTCTGTTGTCTCATTTTGTCTAACTTACTGTGTTTATGGTCTCCTTTCTGCAGGCTACAGGGTCATAGTTTTTCTTGCTTCTGCTGTCTCCCCCCTGGTGGGTGAGGTTGGTCCAGGGGCTTGTGTAAGCTTCCTGGTGAGAGGGACTTGTGCCTGCACTCTGGTGGGTGGAGCTGAGTCTTTTCCCTCTGATGGGTAGGGCCGCATCAAGTGGTGTGTTTTGGGGTGTCTGTGAACCTAGTATGACTTTAGGCAGTCTGTCTGCTGATGGGTGTGGTGGTGTTCCTGTCTTGCGGGTTGTTTGGCGTGAGGTGTCCAGCACTGGAGCCTGCAGGCAGTTCATGGAGCCAGGTCTTAGTGTTGAGATGGATACCTCTGGGTGTGCACACGCTGATTAATATTCCCTTAGCCAAGGAATTCTTTGGCAGTCCAGCAGACTGGATTTCATGGTCGCACCCTGGAGGCCCAGGCCTGATCCCTTGCCAGGGAAACAAAAGCCTCCAAGCCATGCAGCACAGCCAGAAAAAAAAAAAGAAGAAAGAAAACAGACAAACCAAATCCAAGACAAATGATAAAAACAAAATCAAACAGAAACAAAGAAGCAGTCAGAAAAGAAAGAAAAAAAAACAAAGAAAACAAAAAACAAGAGAACAAACAAAGAACACAGAAATGAAAATAATCAATAAGGACTAAACTAACAAAAGAAGAAATGAAAAACAAAACAAAAACAGAAAGCAAACTAAAAAAAAAAGAGCAAAGAAAACATAAAGCAAAGACAAAATTATTAAAAAGAATAAAAACAAGAAAAAAACACAAAACAACAAAAAAGTAAAGTAGAAACAAAAAAATATTTTAAAAATAATAAAAGAAACATGATAAAAACAACAACTGAACAAAATTAAGCAAACAAAAAGGATAATAGTAATAAGAATCTTTTCCTGGGGCCTTATCTGTCAGTATCCTTGATATAGTGAGCCAGAGCCAACCCCTGCCTCCCCAGGAGGCCCTTCAATACCTCTAGGTAGGTCTCTGGACATGCTGTGGGCACTGTAGGGCCAGCTCAAGTTCTGACCTGGCCCAAGTCCTATGTGTACTTGCCCCCAAAGTCCACAGCTGCTAAACTTAGACCAACCTCAGTTGTGGGAACACTTGTTGTCTATTCAGATATTACACATATGCAGGATTTACCAAGCCAATCATGGAGATTTAATATGCAGCTTATGCAGCTGCACAGAGAGATTTCCATTCCTCTTCCTTAGTCGCACTGCCCCTGGGGCTCAGCTTTGGTTTTGGCCCCACCTCTGTGTGTGTGTCACCCTCAAGCATCTGTTCCCTGCCCAGGCGAGAGAGAGCCAAAGCAGCAGTTGATTGGGGCACATTTACTCACTCAAGCCAGGGAAGGGTACAATGGCCCAACTGGGGTGTACATGAAGGTGGAGGAGACCAGCATGGAGTTGCAACAGATTGGGTTGTGCTCACTCTGGTGGAAGTCCCTCCCAGTGCCTGCGGAGGCAGGGGCTGGTGTGTGTGGGTGGTGGCAGCCCTGTCCCTTGCACATCACTCAACAATGGTACCTCCTTTCCTAGACAGATCCTGCTTCCTCTAGGAACATTCCTAGCCATGGAACCCCTCACTCCCATCTCCTCTGTTGTACCCGTGCAGCCAACAGTGGTCCTCTCCCTGGATCTGCTCTTTTAACCCCACGCTTTAGCACCCAGCCCCCACCAGCATTGGCAGATTCCTGTCTTAGGCAGGGGGGCCCAGGGCTGATTCCTGAGGAGGCTTTGGGATGGGTGGCACTCAGGACCCCTGGAGCCTACAGGGGAGGAGGAGGTCTTAGCTTGAGGCACCAGTGAGCCTGCTCAGATGGGTTCCCTTCCCAGTGCCTGTGGAGGCCAAAGCCTGTGGGTGGGGAAGAGGGCTACAATGGTGCCCCCACCCCTTGTACACCACTCAAAAATGACACCTTGCTTCTGTGGTGTCTTGGGCTTTTTCTGCAAACTTTCTCAGTTGTGGAGCTCCTTACTGCTGTACCTTCAGGCTGTCTTTTTACAGCCAACAGCTGTCCCCTCCCTGGGTCCATGCTCCAAACCCCACTTTCCAGCACCCAGCTCCCCTCTGCAACAGGAGACACACAACTCAGCCTGGGGTCCACAGGGCTGTGGCACAGACCATGCACAGTTCTTACTTTGTCCTGCCTTCCACAGACCATCTGCTGCATTCTCTTTTGATCCCCTGAAGATCCCTTTCTGTCCCAGCTGATTTCCCAGCCATGAGGGGGGTTTTCTGATTGTGGGAACCTCTCCTCACCTTCAGTTTTGTACCAGGGTTTCTGGTCCCTTTATTGAGTCCTCTTTTCTTTTTTTCTTTCTTTCATCCTACCCAGTGGTGAGGGGATTTTTCTTATCCTTCTAGGTGTCCAAAGTCTTTCACTAATGTTCAGCAGATGCTCTTTGAGAATTGTTCCATTCGTTGATGTATTCTTGATGTATTTGTGAGGCAAAACGAATTCCACGTCCTCCTATTCTTCTATCTTGACTACTCCCCCTCGATTGACTTTTTAATGTAACTACTTTCCTTCTTTTTTCCTTCCTTCCTTCCACCTCATTTAATTTAGTTTTATTGTTCTTTTAAAAAAATTACTGACTTGAATATTTAGTTCCCAAATTTTATTCTTTCTTTTTTCTGATAAATTAATTTAAGGCAACAACTTCTATATAAGTGGGAAAGTTTTGGGGGGCATAATTTTATGATATTCTCATGTTTCTAAATATATGGTTATTTTAGTTTTAATTTCTCCTAGTGATTTAATATTTACGTGAAGAGATATTTTGACTTTAGTTTGTAATTTGGAATTTTATTACACTGCTGCATACTGATTTCCACTTTTAAACATTTTCTTGACATTTTCCTTTTACATAATCAATTTCTGTGACTGGTCTGTATGTGTTTGCAAAGATTATGTTAGTTATGCATACATATATGCATATATTATGTTTTATTTTCTCCAATATACTTAAATTTGTTATTCAAATCTCCTATATCATATTTATTCTGAGAGAATGGTGTTAATGTCTCCCACTAATTTTGTGGATTTGTCAATTTTTCCTTGCATCTCTATTCATCTTTATTATTTGTTTTATACACACACTGTATTAACATCATTAGAAAAATAAAAGAGAAAATAGAATCTATTTTACAAGAGCATGCTGCAAATTACTCATTTCCACAATATATCTACATCTATATCGGTATCTATATCTATCTATCTATAAAGAGAGAGCTTATTTTTTAGATAAACTCTTACTGATCTTGGAAACAAGGCATCAATTATCCAAATTAAAAAAGTATTAAAATTTATAAATAAACCATGAAGCAGAATGGTCACAACTAAAAGAGTGAAATATATGTGCATGTGTGAGTGTGTGTGTGTGTATATATATAGAGAGAGAGAGAGAGTTAGCAAAATTTCATAGTCTACTTTTACTTTTCATAAGTGTTAAAAATTTACTTTTCTCCAGACACATAGCACAAAGAGAACATGGATATAAGTAGTTAAGATATTGACTATCAGAAGAGAAGATGTAATTTGCTGATTAGGAGAGCCAGTCTGGGTACTGAGTGGTTGCACTGGAAGCTTTCACCTCTTTAAACCTCAGTTTCTTCACATGTACTGTGGTATTATAAATGCAGCCCCTTTATACATCATTAGAAGGTTCATGTGAGATGGGAGACTGCATGAAGAGCATAATCTCAGTTCTGGACAAAAGGAAGCGCTTAATAAGTGTTAATCATCAATCCCATAAACGATGCAAAGCATTTATGATAAAGACTTAATTGTCTTAAAAGGTTCTTACAAGTCAATTAAAAATACACAAACACATCAAAGAAAAATGAGCAAATGAATGACAATTCAAAAATGAAGGACAAATTGAGTATAAGCATATGGAGAAATGTGTACATAATAAACATGTAATAACAAATAAATAAGTGAATAAACAAATAAATAATGTTACAACAAAAAAATTAAAACTACAATTACAGTCAAGAGAACTCAAATCTCCACGGCATTTTAATTCAGAAAAAGTGAATCTTGGTTCTTATTTTATCCTCTGAAACACAGAAATCTTGGCTTCTTTGGCAGAGTTTCATATTTGGGTTGGGGGGTAATTAGGTTAGCTTAATCATAAACTAAACTAGAAGGAAAAATAGTTTATATACTTTTTACTTCGATGGCAACTCTAATCAATATTAAGCTCCACACATTTATTAAGAAGTACTACTTTCTGTCCCTTGGTGCTAAGATACCTCCTAATATATCCTTTGACAGGCAGCTTGAGACTTCTAGGTGTGTAAACTCATGTGAAAATGGAATAACATGCACTTTTGCTCATTTTCATGTATTGTATTAAAAATAATTCAAGAAGGTGTTTGGGAATACTTGGGCAACAACAACAAATAGTCTACAAAGTAAAGCCTTATTCTTCATATACATGACTTCTTCCTCTCCTGTGACTCTATACTCTCACCATCTCTGCAAAAACAGACTTTCCCAGATAAGAAATGGTCCACAGGAAGTGTCTAGGGCCTCTTGTTGGGTTCAAAGATGTGGTGGCCAGAATTCATGTGGATGACAAAGATAGGAGACTGAGGTTAAAATGCTTTAAGAGACAGCAACATATTTAAATATTATATATTCTTTTCTTGTGTTGGGAATAAGGGCAATTTTGTATTCTTTTTTTTTTCTACAGTGATATTTATCATTTGTATAATTTTAAAAAGACTAAATAAGGAAAAGATTATATAAAAGGATAGAGGAGGGGCTTCCCTGGTGGCGCAGTGGTTAGGAATCTGCCTGCCAATGCAGGGGACATGGGTTCGAGCCCTGGTCCAGGAAGATCCCACACGCTGTGGAGCAACTAAGCCTGTGAACCACAACTACTGAGTCTGCGCTCTAGAGCCCGCAAGCCACAACTACTGAAGGCCACACACCTAGAGTCCGTGCTCCACAACAAGAGAAGCAACTGCAGTGAGAAGCCCGCACACCACAACAAAGAGTAGCCCCTGATTGCCGCAACTAGAGAAAGCCTGCATACAGCAATGAAGACCCAACATAGCTAAAAATAAAATAAATAAATTTATATATATAAAAAAGAAGGTGCAGTTTCAAAGCCCATCTTTAAAAGTCTAAAAAAAAAAAAGATAGGAGATCTATACACATTGTTAATTATTGGTTTCAATATACAATATTTGCATTTCATTACTTGTCTTTCAATTACCAGCAAAATGATACATGTTTTAAATTTTTATCACGCTTACATCACTGGCATAAAATACATGATGACTAACTACAGTAACAACAAATTGTCATATTGTTCTAAAAATATTTGGATAGTTCATTCTTGATTACCATTCCCCAAAACATAATGATCAACATCAGTGGATTAATGACTTATATTAATAATACATGATTTAAGGACCTCACTTGGAATTATACTAATATATAAAAATGTGGGGAGGGAATTCCCTGGCAGTCCAGTGGTTAGGATTCTGGGCTTTCACGGCTGGGGGTCCAGGTTCGATCACTGGTCAGGGAACTAATATCCTGAAAGCGATACAGCTTGGCCAAAAAAAAAAAAGAAAGAAAAAATTGAGAAGGATATCTTTAGACATATAAGCAAATTTGCAGATTACTTTTAATTAAAAAATGTCAGGCTTCTGATTTCAGCCCTGACTTGTAAAGGAGCTTGGAAGCAATCACTGCTATCCTTACAAGAAGAAAAATCTGAACAAAGTGAAAGTTAACAGCTTCTTTTGGACACATCAGAGAACTGAAGTCACAGGACAAGCTACCCCAAAGTCTGGAGATACAGGAGAATATGGAGAGAAACACCTGAGTTATACTTTCAATAGCAGAAGCTGCTGGAACCATAAACTGGTCAGAACACTCAAAGGGTACTTTTGACAAATTGCTGGAGGCTGAGTGTGGAATAGCAGGAAATCAAGGGACTGTTGAGGGAGATGCCATCTTGGAGTGACTCATACTTTTGTACATTTTACCTCCAGAAACATCACCTGATATTCATGATAAAGATCTGAGAAAGACTCCCTAGAGGTTCTAGTGGAAGGTCTGTTTGGGGGTATTAATTGTGATGAATTACTCCCAGAGCCCTGTCTCTGACAAAGGAAGGCCTACTCTCCAAGGAAGATTTTACCTGGGCCTTATCCCAGCTGGTGAAAAGTGTTCCTCCCACTGTAGATCCCTCTAGCCTTCCTGTATCACAATAAAGGGGTTAAAACAAAGCAAAACAAACAAACAAAACAGGATTTGTCATTGGAAAAAGAAAAAAAGACAACTGTGCAGATCATAGCCCAGAGACACAGGCTGGTAAAACACTGAGATTTAATCATGATATCATAAAATGCTTTCCTTCCCCATACCTGACCACTACAACAATAGGGCTTCTGTAGAACAACAGTGAATTACAGTGGAAAAATCTGAAAAACACAGACTTTTCGAAGAATCTTAAACAGGAAGCCCAAAATCAAGAGAGGAGACAAAACCAAGGACACTAGAGGAATTTGAAACCCTTGACCCCCCCACCACCACCACTGGCAAGAGCACACATTAAATACTGGCCAACTTCCATCCAGTTTAATATAAATTCTCACACCCAAGGCCTAGCTACCTCAGCTCCTATTACCTGACAGAAGTCTAGCTTTCAACAAAAAAGTACAAGGAATGCCAAAAGGCAGGAACAAAAGCAACAGACACAGGCTCAGGTATGACACAGATGTTGGAATTATCAGAGAGGGCATTTAAAATAACTATGATTAATATGTTTAAGGGCTCTAACGGAAAAAGTAGAAACATGTAAGCCCAGATGGACTGTAAGCAGAAAGGTGGAATTTCTAAGAAAGAATCAAAAGGAAATGCTAGAAATCTAAAAATGAGAACAAAATTGAAGAGCACTTTTAATGGGTTTATTATCACCCTAGGCATGGTCAAGGAAAGGATCAGTGAGCTTGAAGAGAGGACAACAGAAGCCTCCCAAACTGAAATGTAAAGAGAATGAAAATAAACAGTGGGACCATTTCAAAAAGTGTAACATACACATAATTGAAATACCAGAGAGAGAAGGAAGAGAACACAGAGCAGAAGAAATATCTGAAGTGAGAATGAGAAGTTTCCAACATTAATGAAAGACATAACACATAACAGATCCAGGAAGCTCAGAGAACACCAAGAAGGATAAACACCAAAAAACCAAAGGCAAACTGTATGTGGGCATATCATATTCAAACTGCAGCAAAAACAAACAAACAAAGAGAAAAATCTTGAAAGAAGGCAGAGGAAGAGAAAAACTCTTTCCCATAGAAGAACAAAGATACTTCTGTCAGATATCATGTAAGCAAGAAGAGGGTGGAGTGAACTATTTAACATTCTGAGAGAAGAAACCTCATTACCCTGGAATTCTACATGCAGTGAAATTATCATTCAAATGTGAAGGAGAAATAATATGCTTTTGAGCTAAACAAAAACTGAGGAAATTTATCAACAACAGGCCTGCCATGCCAGAAATGTTAAACAAAATTCTTTAGGGAAAAGGAAAATTATATAGGTCAGAAATTTGGAGTGACAAGAAGAAAAGAAAAGCATCAAGGAAGTTATAAATGAAGATAAAATATTTTATTTTTCTTATCCTTAATTGATCTAAAAGATAACTATTTCTTTAAAGTAATAACAGTAGCAATGTATTGAATGATTATAGCACATGAATAAATGAAGTGGATGAAAGCAATGTCATAAGGAAATTAGAAATATTAAGTTATAAGATACCTGCATTATTTCTGAAGCAATATATTGATATTTGAAGATGAATTTATTTATATTAGTCAAAATATATATTAAACTTTAAAGAAAACCTTAAAAATATTTTAAAAGAAATATAATTGATATGCTAAGAAAGGAGACAAATGGAATTATATAAAATGCTCAAAGCACAAAAGGCAGAAGAGAGAAAAAAAAGAAAGAACAAATGCAATGAACAGAAAATAGTTACAAAGATCATAGATATATTAATCCAAATATGTCATTACTCACTTTAAATGGGAATAGTATAAATATACCAAGTAAAAGACAAGGAAAAGCAGGTTGGATTAAAAAGCAATACGCATTTCTCCAAAGAAGATATACAGACAGCCAATAAACACATGAAAGAATGCTGAACATCACTAGTCATTAGAGAAATGCAAATCAAAACTACAGTGAGGTATCACCTCACACCAGTCAGAATGGCCATCATCAAAAAATCTACAGGGGCTTCCCTGGTGGCGCAGTGGTTGAGAGTCCGCCTGCCGATGCAGGGGACGCAGGTTCGTGCCCCGGTCCGGGGAGATCCCACATGCCACGGAGCGGCTGGGCCCGTGAGCCATGGCCGCTGAGCCTGCGCGTCTGGAGCCTGTGCTCCGCAACGGGAGGGGCCACAGCAGTGAGAGGCCCGCGTATCCCAAAAAAAAAAAGAAATAAAAAAAAAAAAAATCTACAAACAATAAATGCTGGAGAGGGTGTGGAGAAAAGGGAACCCTCTTGCACTGTTGGTGGGAATGTAAATTGATACAGCCACTATGGAGAACAGTATGGAGGTTCCCTAAAAAACTAAAAATAGAACTACCATATGACCCAGCAATCCCAGTACGGGCATATACCCTGAGAAAGCCATAATTCAAAAAGAGTCATGTACCACAATGTTCATTGCAGCTCTATTTATAATAGCCAGGACATGGAAGCAACCTAAGTGTCCATCAACAGATGAATGGATAAAGAAGATGTGGCACATATATACAATGGAATATTACTCAGCCATAAAAAGAAATGAAATTGAGTTATTTGTAGTGAGGTGGATGGACCTAGAGTCTGTCATACAGAGTGAAGTAAGTCAGAAAGAGAAAAACAAATATCATATGCTAACACATATATATGGAATCTAAAAAAAAAATGGTTATGAAGAACCTAGGGGCTGGACAGGAATAATGATGCAGATGTAAAGAGTGGACTTGAGGACACGGGGAGGGAGAAGGGTAAGCTGGGACAAAGTGAGAGTGGCATGGACTAATATATACTACCAAATGTAAAATATATAGCTAGTTGGAAGCAGCTGCATAGCACAAGGAGATCAGCTTGGTGATTTGTGACCACCTAGAGGGGTGGGATAGGGAGGGTGGGAGGGAGATGCCAGAGGGAGGAGATATGGTGATATATGTATATGTATAGCTTTGTTATAAAGCAGAAACTAACACATCATTGTAAAGCAGTTATACTCCAATAAAGATATTTAAAAAACACACACACACAACTGGGACTTCCCTCGTGGTCCAGTGGTTAAGACTCCATGCTCCCAATGCAGGGGGCCAGATTCCATCCCTGGTCAGGGAACTAGATCCCACATGCTGCAACTAAAAGATCCTGCATGCTGCAAATAAAGATCCCACATGCCACAACTAAAGATCCCACATGCTGCAACGAAGATCCTGTGTGCTGCAACTAAGGCCCAGTGCAGCTAAATAAGTAAAAAATAAAAACAAACAAACAAAAACAAAACAAAACACACAACTATATGTTGACTACCAAAATTAATAAAAACCCCATAAAGGCACAGATTAAAGTATAGGGATGGAGAAAAATATATCATGCTGTACTGAGTTGAATAGTGTCCCCCCAAAATTCATATCCACTCTGAACCTCAGAATATGACCTTGCTTGGAAATAGTCTTCACAGATGTAATTGATTAAGATGAGGCTATACTGGATTAGGTGGCCCCTAAATCCAAAGACTGGTATCTTCATAAGAACATGTGGATGCACAGGCCACAGGGACTAACAGAGAATACCCTGTGAAGATGGAGGCAGAGGGGAGCGAAGCAGCTATAAGCCAAGGAGCTCCATGGATTGCCAACCGCACCAGTAAAGTGAGCACAGTCCTGCTGACATCTTGATCTCAGACTCTTGGCCTCTAGAACTGTGGGAGAATACATTTCTGTTGTTTGAAACCACCAGCTTGTAGTAATTTGTTACAGCATCCCTAGGAAACTGATACATGTGCTAACCATCATTAAAATATACCTAGAGGAGCTATAGTAATTTCAGGCAAGTAGACTTCAGAAGAAGGACAATTATCATGGATAATACAATGGATTATACAATGATAAATGATAAAGAGGTCAGTTTTCCAAGACATAACACTCCCCGCCTTTAGAGCCAAGAACAGTCTATGGAAACATGAGGACTAAACATCATGTGGTATTCTGAACAGAAGCCTGGGACAGAAAGAGAACATAGATGAAACTATGACAATCCGAGCAAAGGGTGGACTTTACTTATATGATGAATCAATGTTGGCTCATTAATTGTAACAAATATACCTACTATGTAAGATGTTAATAATAGGAGAAACTTGGTGTGGTTTACATTGGAACTGTCTACATCCTTTATAAAATTGTTCTGTCAATTTAAAACCATGACTAGATAATTTAAGAAAAAATTAGAAATGTCTCACAACATTTATGAAACATTTTACCTTAATAAACGTATTGTATTTAAAAAACAACTGACAATATTTTTAACTCACCAAATGCTCACAGATTAGAAAATATAACTAACATTTATGTTGGTGTTCTGAATTGGTCACTATCATACTCTGCTCATGTGAAGAAAACTGTTGTATCTTTTGGGAAAAAGAATTGATGATATTTGCAGAGATTTTTTTTTCCCCAACTATGTACATACCATTTGACTAAGTAATTCAATTTCTTGAGATGTTTCAAAAGGAAAGTGTCAAAATGGAAACACAGGTTTTGGCCCCAAGATATCAGATATGAGACTTACTTACAATATTAAATATGATATGCCTTGTCTAATGTCTTGACAGCTAACATTTTCTTAGTAGAAGGCCACTTGGTTTTTAATACCTTATCTTTACAGGATATATGTCAAGAGCTAAGCAGAGCTAGAGAGAGCTGGGTGGCTAGTTTTGGAAGCAGCTGATTAAGACAAGCAGTTGATTAAGACAAGCCACAGTGAAAGTAACCGTCAAGTCTTGAACAACAAACTGAGATTGATCATAAAGCAAGAGGCAATAGAGGAGAAGTACCAGCCCCCCAGGTTTTGTTTCCCCTGCAGAAGTGCCAAGTGAGGGCTGGGTAGATCAGCTCGGATGGGTGGATCATCTCTGCCCAAAGACCCCCAAATAAGTGGCTCCTGACATTTTGTGTATGTACACAGAGGCCAAGAAGATGGAGGCAGGAAGGGCTAGAAGTGGGAAAGTACTGAGCCCTGAGTCGGGGTGAAGAAGTGTTCTCAAAGTCACCCACTCCTGATGATCAGGGGAGGCCCCTAGGGAAGGCCTCCAAGTGGAGATCCCTGGGCTGGGAACGCTGCTACGCCAGAGAGCATGTTCAGTAGGGCCTGAGTCCTGGACAGAGCCCCCCAGAGACTGCAACACGCTGGCTGTCAGCACCGCTGGTATGGGGAGAGAAGCTTCCTGAGAGGCTTGCTTTCTGAATTTTGTAACTACCTGTGGTCGGGCCTGAAAAATCACACATGGAATTCTGGCCTGGAGCTGGAGTCCTCAATATGTGTATCTATTAAAAGACAAATTTCCTGTTGCTGTTTGCATAGGAAAAATATGTTTATGTTCCCAAGGACAGTATGTATTTTTAACAAAATGGTAGGTGGTCAAAACTTTTAAGTAACATTCCACTCACGATGGGCAGAACACTAAAATCCTATGGAGATGTTTTGAAACAAGTGCCAAGAATCAAAAAGGGGTGGACGTTAGAGAGATGCCATGTGACTGAGTGCAAAGCAGCTGTAGTTAAAAAACACACTCATTTGGTGCACAGGAAGCAATGTTATAATCATGGAGATGGTTAGGAAATTAATCGGGAGTTTCAGGTGGATAGGTACTACAGTACAATCTAACCAGTTTAAATTAATAAGAAAGAGCCTTCTGGTTATGATGCTCTAGCCAAACATTTAAAATTCAGGAACAGGTTACTGACCTGAAATAGGAGATGCCTATATCTGGATGATTAGCGGAACTTATTAACTCATGGATTCATTCAGTGACTATTTATTGAATGGTTATGAGGTCAAATGGTAAAACATGTTATTTTATACCCAAATAATTGATGAACTAGAGATTAGATCTAGAAAATTACTCCTGATTCAGCACAGAGAGAAAATGAGGTGGAAAGTATGGGATTTTCACAGTCAATGTTACTTTAAGAAATGATTACTGTAAACCCTGATGTCCAATGTAAGAGTCCTACAAGGAGAAGCTACAGAGAAGAGCATCAAAGAGGGCAGGCAGGTGAACAGTCTAAGTGATACAATTTCTAGAACTTCATGCATGAATTCTCAGATTGAATATTCACAAAAGTAAGGATAAACAAAAAAATCCATAGCCAGGCTCTTCATGGTAAATATGTAGAGCATCACAATTTCCATGGATCTGAGCAAATTCCAAATAGGATAAACTCAAAGAAATCCTTGGAAAGACACAAAGAGAAAGAACAATGAAATTGATATCAGTTTTCACAGAAACAAAAATGAGGCCCGAAGACAATGAGCTATTTTCATCAAAATACTAATAGAAAATGTTAACTATTGAGACATTAGACCAGCCATGTCACATGTAATCTTCAATATTATAAATAAGTCTCATTTTTGCCATCTTGGGGCCAAAGCCTTTGTTTCCAACTTGACACTCCAGAACACTGGAAGTCTATATTTAGCTAGGCAAGGCCCTACAGTAAGCACAAAATAAATACAATTTTCAAATAAATAGAAATGAAAGAGTTTACCACTCACAGGGTCTCACTGAAAAGAAAACAAAATCAGGAAGAGCAGTGAGAACAGAATGGAAATGCAAGAAACATGACAAAAAAGAAATTGTTAAACATGGCAGTAATTCTCAACAGTCTTTAATATTAATAATAATGAAACTTACACTGATATATGAGGCACAGATTAAAATAAGGACTGAACAATTATTTATTTCAGGAATGAAAGAATAATATAACATTGGGAAATTTATTAATGGGCTGAGGATTAAACATGGAAGATTAAATCTAATCATTTATCTTTCCTCTTCATTGTCTTCTGTTGACAAAAAAATTTTTTAGTGTTGTACAGAAAGAATAAGGGGAAAGGGTAAATGTGCTATTTCCTATTCCTTCTGCTAAGTATAGCTAAAAACACTAGAAGTTATATATTTGAAAATTACAAACATAAGAAGACATTGAAAGGTGGGGAGAAAAATGCAGATGGCCGAGGGAGATGGGAGTGACATAGCAGTGAATTACCTGGACTTTCTTTATATCTCATATATCTCAGACTGAGTACTATAGAAGCCAGCAATCTGGAAATGCCAGCAAGTACAAACAGAAAAAAAGGAACCCCAAGAAAAGTCTTCCCTTTCTAGCCAAAGACCAAGAAAGGGCAGTACAGGAAGACAGAAAAGTTTTAGACAATAACATCTTTACTCCTGCCAAACACCACTGAAAATACTGTGGCCTGTCCCACTCTTTAGCCACTTCAAGGCTAAGCGGTGCCTAGACTAACAACAGCTCCGTCCGGCTGTAAGAGGAACTCAGTACCCCCCAGGGGTGGTGCCAAAGCAGGCAGAGTGTATAGGCAGGACTTTCATCCTTAGTGGATGGTAACAGAAGCTCCTAGACCTACTCGTTGGAGACCATGTGGGAAGCGTGGCCTTTTCTCCTCTCAGAGTAATGAGGAGCCCTCATTCCCCACAGGCGTGGTGCCAGAGGAGGTTTAGTCGAAAAGTCTTTTACCAAGACCCAGAGGTAATGAAACCACCCTCCTGCAGTGACAGTGGAGGACATATGAGGATCAGTAATGAGACACTGCTCTCTCTCTCTCTCCCAAGTATAATCAGCGGAGGCCTACTGGGGGTCCTGAACCCCCACGTCAACCAGCAGGGGGTCTCTCCCTCCCTGGGAGTCAATGAAAACAGAGCGGACAAACCCGACTTCCACCCTTATCTGGCAGTAATGAAGCAGGCCCTTTTCCCTACCAGAATGGAATTGGAGGGTGCTAGATAAAACAGAAGAGTTAAAGGAGATCCAGATATTTGCAACATAATACACAGAACGTCCAGGTTTTGATAGAAAACAATTTATCATACCAAGACAAGGAATAAAAAATAAATAAATAGATGCCAGCACTAAGATAACAGAGATGTTAGAATCATCAAACAAAGATTTTTAAAGCAGCCATTATAAAAATTCAATAAGAATTATGAACACACTTGAAATATATGAAAACAATAGTCTCAGCAAAGAAATAGAAGATATAGGGAAAAACTGTTGATAAATGGAAATTTTGGAGTTGCAAAATACAATAACCAAAATAAAAGACTCAATGGATGGGCTCAACAGCAGAGTGGAGGTGACAGAGGAAAGAAGCAGTGACTTGAAAATGGAAATCACTCAATTTGAACAGCAGAGAGAAAACAAACTGAAAGAAAGAGTACTGAACACAGCCTCAGTGACCTGTGGAGCTATAACAAAAGACCTAGCATTCATGCAATCAGAGTTCCAAAACTCCAGAGACCCAGAGAAAGAAGTTGGGGCTGAAAAGTATTTCAAAAATAGTGGCTGAAATATCCCCTAATTTTACAAAACACATGAACTGACATTCATGAATCTGAGCAAATTCAAAATAGGATAAACCCAAAGAAATCCATAGAAAGGTACATCATAATCAAACTTCTGAAAACAAAAGACAAAGAAAAAAATTTGGAAGCACCCAGAGAGAAGTGACACACTATGAATAAAGGAAAAACAATTCAAGTGACAGAAAATCTCTCATTAGAAATGATGGAGGCCATAAGAAAATGGTGCAGTACTTCCAAGTGCTGAAAGAACTATCAACTGTGAATTCTATATCTGGTAAAAAAAAAAAAAAAACCCTTCAGGAATGAAGAAGAAATCAAGACAATCTCAGATGAAGGAAAAGTAAGGGAATTTGTCACTAGCAGATCTATTTGAAAAAAAAAAAAAGGCTAAAGGATATTCTCTTTAAAAGAAGGAAACTTGGGGAGGAATATTCCAAGTAAAAAGATGTGGAACTTACCTCCCCAATGAACACATCAAAAACACATCTACATGTGGACAGTTCTCAATGAAAACTAACTGGAAATTGGCAGAGGACTCCTGTACAACCAAGGCTATAAGAAAGTTACACATGTAACTGGGTAGGAAGGGAAGAAAAGTGATTGGGTTGGGACCAATTTCCTTTGAAGAGTCTCAGAGGAAAAGGGAGATCACATAGGTGGACTCTCACCCTAGGGAGAGAGTAGGTCAAGCCACAGCCTGGACATCCTACATATAGGAGAACAGCCCCCTCTGTGCCTTGGAGACCACCGGGAAAGACAGAAAGGCTGGAGAAGCCTAGACTCCACTCATGAGGACTGTGCAGGTGATGGCTTGCCCCTAGGCAGGGTGGGGGGTCGGGGGCTGCCCTGGTGGCTGCTGGGTTTCCTACAACCACCTTCCTACAACCACCATGTTCCGCAGCCTGAGCTGAGCAAATGCCATGGCCCTGCTCACTTCATGCCACAGGTGGCACTGGATCTAAGATGGCCAGAACGTGGAAAAAGACTCTTTAGAAGCCGTGTTGACCCAGAGTTGACCCAGTTGAAGCAGAGCCCTGGTGGGATGACAGTGGCCACTGTTGTTTACTCAAGCAGCACCCCTGAATCAGCTCAAATCTCCGACAGCAGTATGGCTGCTGGGTTTACCATGACTGCCTTGTTGTATATCCAAGCTGAGCAAAGGCTCCAACCTGCTCACTTCATAGCACAGCACCACACTAGATCTGGGGCAACCACATCCCAGAAAAGGATGAAGCTGTGGGCTGTGTCTGAGTACAGCTGCAGAATCAAACATAGGCAGAGCATAGGACCTCTGTGAGTGCACAAGCCACACTTGATTCAGCACTCCCCTCGTTTGGGGGGAAGGTCTCAGTGCAGGAAGAGGGAAAAACACACATTTAAGGGGGACACATTCACTGTGAACCCCCAGGGTAATATTCTTAGGTTATAAATAAATAAATAAATAAACAAACAAATAAATGGAACAGAGCCAGCTCAAGCCTGACCCTCAGGGTTTCCACTCCAGTAATGTGGGATTGGACCAGACACCCAATAGGGTGGAGATGGCCACTGACCAGAGAGGAAGTCCTGCCTCACACCAGGAGCCTGCTCTAGCTGCTCCAACTCCAGCCCCACCCCTACCTAAGTGATAGCTGCCAGCACACCCTGAGGAAAGACATGACTGGCATCCACATCAAATCCAGCAGCCCCACCAGAGACACAGTAAGCAACTGTTTCACCCTTAAGACCACAGTAAGCAACTGTTTCACCTGAATTCATAGAGGCAGAGAAAGTTAAGTAAAATGAAAAAGCAGAGAAACTGCTCTCAATTGAAAGAGCAAGAGAATACTCATGAAAAAATAAATAATGAAACAGAAATAAACAGTTTACCAGGTAAAGAATTCAAAGCATTGTTTATAAAAATTTTAAATGGATTAGTGAAAAGAATTGATATAAACAGTGAATATTTTAACAAGGATCTAGAAAATATTAAAAAACTATCATAAAAGAAGAATTCAGTAGCTGAAATAAAAAAACACATTAGAAGGAATGAATAGCAGACTAAATGATACAGAAGAAGCTATACATGATCTGGAATATAGAATAATGGAAATCATCCAATCAGAACAGCAAAAAGAAAAGCAAATTAAAAAAATGAAAACAGTTTAAGAGATCTTTAGGATAACATTAGACATACCACCATTTGTATTATAGGGCTCTCAGAAGGAGAAGAGAGAGAAAAGGGGATAAAAGATGTATTTGAAGAAATTATGGCTAAAAATTTCCCAAGCCTGTAGAAGGACACAGACATTCAGACACAGGAAGCACAGAGGATCCCAAACAAGATGAATGCAAAAAGGCCACGCTAAGACATATAATTAAAATGATAAAGGCTAAAGATAAAGAGAGAACTCTAAAGCCAGCAAGAGAAAAACAAAGAGTCATATATAAAGGAACCCCTATAAGGCCATCAGCTGATTTCTCTATGGAAACTTCGAAGGCCAGAAGGAAGTAACAAGATATATTCAAAGTCCCAAAAGGGAAAAACCTGCAGCCTAGGATACTCTATCCAGCAATATTATCATTTAGAATAGAAGGAATGATAAAGACTTCTCAGATAAGCAAATCTAAGAGAGTTCATCAATGCTAAACCTATCTTTAAAAAAATGTCAAAGTGGAAAAGAATTAAGAATCTATAGGAAAGGGAAAATTCCACTAAGAAAGGCAATTGCATAGTAAAGACAGAGGATCAACCACTTAAATAAGCCAGCATGTAATTAAAAGACAAAAAGTTGTAAAAGTAATTATACTGACAGTAAACAAATAAGGGATAAACATGAAGATGTAAAATATGACATCAAAAACACAAAATGTGGTGGAAGGGAGTAAAAAATGTAGATTGTTTAGAATATGTTTGAATTTAAATGGCTACGAGTTTAAAAAAAGTAGATATGGTTATAGGTCAATATATGTGAACCTCATGATAACCACAAATCAAAAACCTACAATAGATACATGAAACCCCAAAAGCATGGAATCCAAACATACTACTAAAGAAAATCATCAAACTGCAACGGTAGAAACAAAAAGAAAAAGAAATGAAGAGAGAAGAATGACAAAAACAACTGGAAAACATGTGCTAAAATGACAATAAGTACATGCTACAATCATTTCTTTAAATGTCAATGGACTAAAGGCTCCAATCAAAAGACATAGCCTGGCTGATTGGATAAAAAACAAGACCCTTCCATATGCTGCCTACAAGGGACTCCCTTCAGAGCTAGAGACATACACAGACTGAAAGTGAGGGGATGGAAAAAGATATTTCACGCAAATGCAAAGGACAAGAAAGCAGGGGAGCAATACTCATATCAGACAAGACAGACTTTAAAACAAAGGCTATAATGAAAGACAAAGAAGGGCATTACATGATGTAAAAGGGATCAATACAAGAAGAGGACATGACACTTGTTAACATATATGCACCCAATTCAGGAACACTTAAATATATAAAACAAATACTAGGGCTTCCCTGGTGACGCAGTGGTTGAGAATCTGCCTGCCAAGGCAGGGGACACGGGTTCAAGCCCTGGTCTGGGAAGATCCCACATGCCACGGAGCAACTAGGCCCATGAGCCACAACTACTGAGCCTGCACGTCTGGAGCTTGTGCTCCACAACAAGAAAGGCTGTGACAGTGAGAGGCCCGTGCACCGCGATGAAGAGTGGCCCTGTTCACCGCAACTAGAGAAAGCCCATGCACAGAAATGAAGATCCAGCACAGCCAAAAATAAATAAATAAATAAATAAATAAATAAATAAAATTTTTTAAAAAACCCAAATACTAACAAACATGAAGAGAGAAATTGACAATAGTACGATAATAATACTACTTTGGGTTTTAACAGGAGAAACTATACCAATTTCCTATTTTATGGTCTTAAAACAATTCTTCATTTTACCTAGTCTCTTATTGCACCCAATTTAGTCTAGTGAGTATTTTGCCATCTCTTTCATACGTTCAGTCAGCACTGTTACACAGTCAAGGTTAGGAAGGTGATTCACATGAAGAAATTTATGGTGCTTTTGTGAAATACAAGTAATTGATAGATTTTTAGGGACATTGTTATTGAATGTATTATTCTCTACAGTGATACCTCAGAATGCACATACATCATCCCTAGTTTAAGTTCTTTCCATTTGGCATTTATGGTATAAGTAGAATACTTCTGGTAAACTTAGGTAGTGAAAGGTTTCAGGTGCATGTGGACAACAATAAATGTATTATTTATTGACAAAAAACACAATAATCTAAGATTCTATCTTAAGAAGCTAGAAAAAGAAGAGCAAAGTAAACCTAAAGTAAGTAAAGAAAATAATTAGGGTGAGAGCAGAAATTAATAAAATAGAAAACAGACAAATGATAAAGAAAAATAAATAAAACCAAAAACAGATTCTTTGAAAATATCAATAAAAGCAATCAACCTCTTTGTAGACTTATTAAGAAAAGACAGAAAGGGGGCTTCCCTGGTGGCGCAGTGGTTGACAGTCCGCCTGCCGATGGGACACGGGTTCATGGCCCGGTCCGGGAAGATCCCATGTGCCGCAGAGTGGCTGGGCCCATGAGCCATGGCCGCTGAGCCTGCACTCCGCAATGGGAGAGGCCACAACAGTGAGAGGCCTGCGTACCGCAAAAAAAAAAAAAGACAAAAAGACACAAACTACCAATATCAGGAGATAAAGATGGAGCATAACTACATATACTACAGACTTCAAAATTATAGTAAGGGAACATTGTAGGCATTTTTGTTACTAAATTTGACAACTTAGGTGAAATGGACAAACTTCTCAAAATACATAAATTAGCAAAACTGTCATGAGAAGAAGTAGAAATCTAAATAGCCTTATGCCTGTTAAAGAAATTATATTTATCATTAAAATCTAAGGGAAACTTCAAGGGCAGATGGCTTCTTTGATGAATTCTAGAAAATAATTAAGTAAGAAATGATAATTACCCTACAAAAAAATCCTTCAAAACTTAGAGAATGAGGGAGCGTGTTGTAGCCTCATTGTGCACTGAAACTAAGACCAGACAAGAAAAGGACATTATACAGCAAACACTCATGAACCTAGACAGAAATCCTCATCAAAAATATTAGGAAGTCAAATCCACAGATATATTAAAAATGTAAGCAACATGACCAAGTAATGTTTATCCTGGGAATGCAAAGATTGCTTAACATTTGAAGATCAATGTCATCTACCACATTAAAACCATAAAGAGGAAAATCCGTATGATTTACTCCATAGATATACAACAACAACAAAAGCATCTGACAAAATTCCACTTCATTCTTGATAAAATTTCCCACAAACTGCGAACGGAAGGCATATTTCTTAATCTGTTGAAGGGTACCTAGAGAAAACTTTTTGTTTTTGTTTTTTGATTTTTTTAAAAAAATGTAAAGCCATCATAAACTTACAGAGAAGTTTGAAGGACTTCACAATGAACTTTACCCTGAACCATTTGTGCATAAGAAGCCAAGCTGATGACTATCATCCTCAAAGAGCTGAGTGTTTTTCACACATGCAAGGAGACTTTCCTATGTTATTACAATACAATCATTAAAATCAGGAAATAGATATTAAATTACTACTCTGCAATCTTCAGATCCCATTCAAGATCCACCAACTGCCCCACTAATATCTCTTACAGTTCAGAATCATACATGCGTTAAGAATCCCTGACTCTTCAGTTTCCTTCAGTTTGGGGTAGTTCCTCAGTCTTTCCTGACTTTGATGACGTTGGCACTTTTAAATATTACAGGGCAGTTGGGTTGTATTTGGTCTCTCAATTGAAATTTGTTTGATGTTTTCTCATGATTACATTCAGGTTATACATCTTTGTTAGGCATGTCATAGAACTGATACAGTATTCTTCTCAATGTATTATATCATGGGACACATTATTTTGATTTATTTCATTCTTTAATTTATTTGTATTGATCACTTGATTATGGTGGTGTTTGCCAGCTATACTGTAAAGTTTCTTCTTCATAATTAGTATTTTGTGGGGAATGTAATTAAAAGCTATGTAAATATGCCATTTGTGATTAAACATTTCATTAGCTAATTGATTATTATGCATTAACTCATATTTTCCTGTTCTTTTTCTATGGGTTGTAGCTCATTATTGTCATTATTAATTTTTATGCTCAAATTTTTTTCCAAAATTGGGCAGCGCAAACACATTCAAGCTGGATTCTGTGTCTCTTTGACATGTCCCCATCATTCTTTAAACACTTCCTGTTCTCTGGCACAAGGTATTTCAATCTTACCTTGTACTTTCCTGGCCCATCTCAAGAATCAACCCTTTTCCCAAAGAGCCATGGCTCCTTTTAGTTAGAAAATCATACAGAGAATTCATGATCTGGGTGCAGGGGTGCAATAGCTGATTGCTATTGGGCTGTCATTGTTCTTAGGCATTCTTGGTGGATAGAACTTGAGAATATATGTACATATGTGTATATATGTAGGTGTACAGAAAAATATACATACAGTATATGCATATATATGTGTATGTACATATTTGTACTTATCTATACATTTTGAAAATCATTAATTCACACAAATATTTTTGACCACAATCTCACACCACAGGGATTATTTCTCTGTCTTTTAGCATTTGTAACTCCCATCTCCAAAGAGAGAAATCTGGCTTCCATTATCTTTAATGTACTTACTCATTTGATAAGTGCCCCACTGTATATCCAATCTCTTGCTGCTGCCACTACCCTCCACATTTTCTGCTCTCCCTGTTCAGGTTCTGAATCTCATTTTGGGCCATCCCAGAATGTGGATGCCATCCTTACTCTTCTCGAGTTCTGAGTTTCCATGACAGGTCACCCCAACACATGGATGCCCACATCTTCTCCCCTTGCACAGTGTTAGGATGCCTTCCTAATGCTGCTTGGGCTCCAATTCCTTATTCCAGGCTGACCCACATTAGTGGATGCCTTTCTTATCCTGCCTGGGCTTAGACCCACACTCAGGGTAGTCCCCATGTCTGGATATTCTCCTACCCTCTGAGACCCTTACTGCCACATGAGGCCTCCTGCCATTGGGACGTGGCTTCACTTTGCCTTGGCTCTGATGTCAAACACAGGCTGCTTTGTCCACATCAATGCCTTCCTCATCTCCCATGCGCTCTGACACCCACGCCAGGCTGTCTGTCCCCAGTGATACCCTCCTTACTTTTGCTTTGGCTGTGACATCCAAACTCACCTTTCCACCCAAAAAGATGTCTTTTTTCATCCACTTGAGTTATGAACCCTCATGCTCTCCTCACACTGCCTGGGCTCCTCATTCCATGCCAGATGCGTATCTTGTACTGCCCTACCCTTAAGACTGAAATTTTCAGAGAGGTGCAAAAGGGGGCAAAGAGTAAAGGGTAGAGAGAACAGAGGAAAAATAAGAGGAAGATGTTAACATCATACTTAATGGTAAAAACAACAACAACAACACCTGAACATTTTCCCTTAATATTGGAATAAAGCAAGGGTATCCACTCTCACCACTTCTATTCCACATTGCCCTGGAGGTCTCTGTCAGGGCTGTAAGGCAAGAAAAAGAAATAAAAAGCATCCAGAAAGGAGAGGAAGAAGTAAAACTATCTATATTCAGAGATTATATGATTGACTTTTTTGATGTAATCCTAAGGAATCTACAAAAATTTTTATCAAAATAATAGTGCATTGAGCAAGGTTATAGGATGCAATGTGAATATATTAAAATCAATTATATTTCTATATACTACCAACAAACAACTGGACAATGAAGTATTAAAAATAGCATTAATAACAGCATAAAATATGAAATAATTAGGGATATATTTACTGAATCAAATGCAAGACTTTGCACAGAAATCTACAAAGTATTTCTGAGAAAAATTAAATATGATCTATTATAAATAAATAGAGAGATGCAGAGTTTTCACAGATTGGAGGATTCAATACTGTTAAGATACCAATTTTGGACTTCCCTGTGACGTAGTGGTTGAGAGTCCGCCTGCCGATGCAGGGGACGCGGGTTCGTGCCCCGGTCAGGGAGGATCCCACATGCCGCGGAGCGGCTGGGCCTGTGAGCCATGGACACTGAGCCTGCGCGTCCGGAGCCTGTGCTCCGCAATGGGAGAGGCCACAACAGTGAGAGGCCCGCGTACCACAAAAAAACAAAACAAAACAAAAAAAACCCAATTTTCCCTGAATTCATCTATAGATTTTATGTAATATGAATTAAAATCCCATGAAGCTTCTTTATAGAAATTGAAAAGATCATTCTAAAATGTCTATGAAATGCAAAAAACTTCAAATAGTCAAAAACATTTTTTAAGAAGAAGATCAAAGTTGGATAATTTACTTTACAGCTACATTAATCAGAACAACATGGAATCGGTGAAAGAATACATGTGTAAGTCAATGAAACAGAGTAAATGAAATAAAGCCCCCAAAATACACCCACATATATAAGGTCTATTGATTCTCAACAAAAATGTAGAAGTAACTCAATGGAAGAAAGAATAATATTTTCAACAAATTGTGTTGAAACAAGTGGACATCCACGTGGAAGAAAAGAACCTTGAGCCTTACTCACATTATCCACAAAAATTTAGCTCTAAGTATATCAAAGGTGTAAATATGAATGCTAACTTTTTAAAGAAAACCCAGAGAAACTCTTAACTTCTGATTAGGTAAAGTTTTCTTAGGTGGGATACCAAAAGTCTGACCCATAATAGATAAAGATTGATAAACTGAACTTCATCTAAATTAAATTCTTCTTTTCTTTGAAAGACACTATCAAAGAAAGCAAACAGAAAGGCCACAGAATAGCAGAAAATATTCTCATTACATATATTTTATAAAGGATTTGTATCTAAAATATATAGAGAACTCATATCTCAATAAAAAAGACTAAGAATGCAATTTAAAAATGGGAAAAATTTTATATATTAAAAAGAAGATAAGAATGGCCAGTAGGCAAATGAAATACGTTTACATGTCATCAGGAAAGTACAAATTCAAACCTCATGAAATACCACTGCATGCCCACCAGGATTGATGGGGGGGATGTGGAAGAGCCACTTATGCATTGCTGGTGAAATGTAAAATTCTTCAATTACTTTGGAAAATATTTTAGCAGTTCCTTACCTAAGAGAAATGAAACCATATGTCCACACAAAGACTTGTACATGACTTTGTATTCATAATGGCCCAAACTAGAAAGGTCCATCAACAGATGAATGGATAAACAAATTGTGGAATAAACACACAATGGAATGCTACCCAGCAGTAAAACAAACTATGGATCTGCAACAAGGACGACGGACGTCAGAAACATTATACTGAAAGAAAGAAGCCAGCCATAAAATAACATATACTGTGTAATGCCACTTATATGGCATGCTGGAACAGGCAAAAAAAAAAAAAAAAAATCTATAATGACAGAAGTTAGGTCAGTGCTTATCTGGATCCGGAATGGCATGTATGCTAAAGGGTTGAGCTGGAATTTTGGGGATGATAGAAATGTACACTGGTCTACACATTTTTCAAAAATCATCTAATTATATATTTAACTTTTTTCACATGTCATACTTCAAATTGATTGAGTTATTTTAAAGAGCTTTAAAATATATTATCAGAAACTTTGATACTGTTTAAAAAGACAACTTGACATTCTATATGTAAGGGGCAAAACACAGTTTGGTGAAGGCCTTTTGGTAAGCCCAAATGCACAAACATGGACTAGGTAAAGTGATCATGTGATGCTCTTCATCTATTTTCCCCCTTTCCTGCTTCCTACCTTAAGGACCCCGAAATGTTATTCTAGCCTGTTTAAAACCACTTTACTATGAACAAAATTGCATTCATCTCCTTTTTCTTCTGACATGAAAATTTATCCTTTGTAAGACCCTTAAAGCCTTTTTCTCTTTCTGTAGAAAATAAAGAACTGCATCAGTTATTTCCAGCTGATTTGGCTAATATGTTAGCACCATCTAGTAAAGATATGAAAATACTCTTGGTTTCAGGAATCCTGGCAAGAGAGTGGAAGGATGGGGTTACCTGGGGTTCAGGGCACATCCAATCCTCCAAGAAGGCTGTGGGAGGAGCTGAGACAGGAGGGCAACCAAGGGTTGCACGCCCAAACTTTGTTGCTCATGTAGGTGTAAGTTGGCCAGCAACTGTGATGAGCTTCATGGACCAGTGTATCTTGATTATACCAGTGTACACTTACTGCAATGTTTCTCTTAGATTTTGCCTTCGTTTTAACAAAGACTGCATTTTAGGTGACACTTTTAGTGATTTGCCAATGGGTTTATGACTTAGCCTGTGTTCACCAGAAAACATATCCTGAGGCAAAACTGAAGTGCTATTGCTTTTCTAGGGTGTGTAATACTGATGAAAACAGGAGTGAAGGAAAAGGGGATCCAGGCATGGAAGGAAAGGGAAAAGAAAGGAGTTACTATGGCATCTCAGGACATTTCATAGGGAGAAATGGAGAATCATTTACCCCCTGGCTCCCATCTTCTGTTTATCTAAGGTCCACCCCATGGATGGCAAATCCTACAGTAATTTCAGATTGCACATTTGTGAGTACTGAGTAGGTCCTGTTGCATTTGGACGTCATTGCTAACTGAGAAGCCTGAAGGTGGGAGGTGAGAGACAAGCAATGTGGACAGGTGGTGAGGGTTGTGGATTTGTTCCCATGTAAAGCTGATCAGAGCTCTTGTAGAACTGCATGGTGAAGCAGGAACTGGAATGAAAAATAAGGCCAAGATACTCAGAGACTTGTTGAAGCCAAGATCTGAGGTGTTACATGGTTGGATGACAATAACATTTGTAATGTTGTTTTCAAGTTTTAGAACATATAAAATAGTAGAAAGGGGGATCATTCTTGCTACGTTGTTGGTTTTTCTCAACCATCTTATTCTCACTGTTTGTTTTCTATAGCCATGATCCCCAACAGGGCATTTCTCTAAAAGAGGTACATGCAAACAGGAGAAAGAGACTGAAACATGAATGTGGAGGGGAAGGTATGATAATGCAAATCTAAGTTTCCTGATAATTCCATTGCACATGAACAGGACACAGAATACAAGTAGTTGTAAATAGACTTTTCCAGAAAATAATTAGGGAGCTAAATTTATCTCTTAACCTTATCTTAATACCAACCATTCAACTTCTGTGGTTACATTTTCTGTTCCAAAAATAAAATTTTTGATTTTTTTAAAAAAGGCAATGATATTTAAAATTAATGTCAGAAACATGCCAACTTGAGAACCAGGGCCTAGATTTAGATATTTACCCATATAAAGTCTTGACAATAGAAAAGAAAACCTTAAGCTTTGTAGAAAAAGTAATTAATACAGAGAAGCAGTTACGTATAATTAACCATTCATTAGGTCCTGGAATGGCCCAAGGTAGCCTATCAAGCAGAAAATGGACTTGATTTGTAAGTGTTTTTGGTTGACCACAAGTAGGAATGTGTAATCATCTTCTTCAGTATTAGAAGTGTGAAGCACAGAGGACCATTCAGTAAAGAAAAATATATGACCTATGACTCTGGGTGAGCAGACATTCCTCAGGTACACAGTGGTGACATACAGGGCAGGGTGGACCGTGGTGCACATCGGTCTGTTTCTTGGCCAAGGCGCAGGAGGTTCTCTTCTAAGATGAGAACCAAAGGATGGGGGCCAGTCATAGCGAAAACGAGGTTCCTTGCCTTATACTAAGAACCACGGACAGCTCCAGGCTGCACCAGAAAAGGCACATTATTTTCCCATTCCTGGGATGATAGTCCAGGGTCTCCACGTCTGATTCGGACTCCAGCTTCCTGTTAATAAAGCAAACGTGCATATCCAGGCCTCTCTTTAACACTCATTATAAATGTATTTATGTTAAGTAGGGAGGGCACAGTGCTCACATGAAATGTTCAGGGGGTGAGAGTAATAGTTTAAAGAACCAATTTAAAAAATGGTTTTATATTGCATAAATAATTAATCGGGCCGCCATGCAAGGGGCTGGATGACGGGTCAGGCGGGAAAGCCCGTGGGTGGGGGCAGGGGCGGGGATCCCCGCATCGCTGTTAGAATGCTCGGTGACTGTGGGGGAGAGCGGATCCCACCCAGGTTAGGTCAGAGGAGCAGCGCCATGTGCTCCGGGCTCCCGGCTCTCCTGCTGCCCATCTGGCTCTCCTGGACCCTGGGGACGCGAGGCTCAGAGCCCCGCAGGTGAGGTAGGGGCTTCCCCCGGGCCACACAGCCTCCCTCTCTGCTCCGTAGCTCGCAGTCCCGCGGGCAGAGGCGCTCCGCTGCACTCGTGGGCTCGGCGTGAGCCGCAGCTGGGCGGGGGTCGTAGCGTAGGGGTCGGGCCGGGGAGGGGGCGGGGGGAAGCGGAGAGCGTTTCCTTCGCGGTCTCTGCCCACGTCGCCGTCGCCGATGATCCTCTCCTTCCTGGGTCTCACGGAGCCCAGAGGAGCTGGCAGCGCCAGCCCTGCCCTGCGCCGCGCAGCCGCGGCTCCGGCTTGCTGTCCCCGGCCGGGCTTCGGGTCTCGCTCCGCAGCCGCCGAGGCAGGAGGCAGCGCTCGGCCTCCGGCTCGGCCTCCGGCTCGCTCTCTCTCCTCCCCCCTCCCCTAGCTCCCGCGCCCGCTGCTCCTCCTCTCCCCGCGCCCGCTCCTCCTCCTCCTCCCCTCCCCCTCCCCCTGCGCCCTCCTCCGCTCCGGGCCAGCGCGGCGGCGGCGGCAGCAGCAGGAGCAGCCCCGGCTGCGGGTCGCGACGGCGGCGGGGCGCCCCCTCCCCCGTGCCGGGGCGCGGCGGAGGGATGTGGGGCTTTGCGGGAGGAAGGCTTTTCGGCATCTTCTCGGCCCCAGTGCTGGTGGCGGTGGTGTGCTGCGCCCAGAGGTAGGGTCGCGGGTGGGTTGACGGGAAGCGGGCCGGGCGCCGGGCAGGGCGCGCGGGTGTGCGCGCTTGGCGCTGGCGGGTGAGCCGCCGCCTGACCCCGCTCTCTCTGGCCCCCGTCCCTCCCGCAGCGTGAACGATCCTGGGAACATGTCCTTTGTGAAGGAGACGGTGGACAAGCTGTTGAAAGGCTACGACATTCGCCTAAGACCCGACTTCGGGGGTAAGTAGGGTGTGCGCGGCCGCTGCGGGCAGCGCGACCCACCGCGCTGGCGGCCTGGGTGGAGGAGGGAGGCGGGGGCCGCTTCCGCCGAGCTGCGGCGGGGTGGGGAGGGGGGCACTTCGCCTGCGCCCCCTCCTCGGATAGCCCCCCATCCTCAGAGCAGCTGCAGCCGGTGCCCGAGCCAGGCTGATCACCGTGTCGTGCGCTTCCCGCAGGTCCCCCGGTCTGCGTGGGGATGAACATCGACATCGCCAGCATAGACATGGTTTCCGAAGTCAACATGGTGAGTGCCTGCCCTCCCCAGGGCTGTCCCCGAGCCCCTGCCCCGCTGTCTGGGCCCACAGGCGTCCACAGTACCGGGCCAGAGGCCTCCTCTGCCGGGCTGAGCTTCCCGGCCCGAGCTTCCCGGGCCCGCAGAGGGAGCGGCGCTCCCGGGCGCAGGTCTCCTGTTCTCGAGGCTCCCTCCGCCCGCCTGAGTGCGCGGGGGTAGTCGTTGGCGTCAGAGCCGCGCGGAGGGCGCACCCTTCCCGCCATAGGAAGGGGTCCTGGGCTCACCCGAGGCTGGGCTTTCACCGCCGCCCTGGTACTGCCAGCTCCTCCCGCCGTCGGTCCCCTGGTCCTGAGGCTGCCCCAGTGCCTTCTCGCCTCCTTAGCAACAGGCGCCGGGGAGCGGGGGAGGAGAGGAGAGTTGTGGGGGTGGCTCGTATACTAGGTAAGAGCTGCTTAAGGGTTCCTTTGTTGTCTTTTCGAAAGAGGTACTGGCCGCCGGAAAGCGCGGTGGGCGGTGGGTCTGTGTGTTCCTGGCTGTCTCGGGTCAGTTTCCTTGGTGTCAGTGGCTTTTCCGAGGGCAGGCTCGTGACAGTGAAACCCGGTCCCCATCCACCAGGCTCTGTCAGAGGTGCTGACGGCCCGGGCGGCTCTGAGAACTGGAGGACCTGGGCAGCTTACGGGCTTTCTCTGCCCGGAGAGTCGAAGGCGAGGGAACCAAGTGTCCCTTAGGGCTATGTTAACGGTGTTAACGGTGACGGAATTCAGTATTCTGACCTGTGGAAAGTGGAGGTCCGTGTCCCGAGGTGCGAAGTGGGTGTCACGGGCTTTTGCTCAGGATCCTTTAAGACAACAGGCAATAAGGAGAAAAATGACCCCTTTCATTTGTTAATTGAGCTGAAATACCAGGGGATTTGGAAACGGGTTTAAGTTTCTGTTGAGTGACACTTTAGAAATTATAAGAATGAGAATTTGGAAAAAATATATTTTTTTGAAGAAATCGTTTGGCAACTTTTTTTCTAAAATATAACACCGAGAATATAATGAGGCATGAGATAGACTCGATAGATTTCTCCAGTCTGGTGGACATCAGAGCCACATGGGCAAACTTGTTTTAAATGCATACTCCCAGGCTCTGATTCTGATCCAGTGGTGTGGAGTGGAATCTGGGGGTCTCTGCATTTAAAACTAGTGCTCCAGATTTTTTTTAAGCAGGTGTTTTGTGAACAATATTTTGAGAAACATTGCAATAACATAGAAATGTGGTTGTTTACAAATAAACTAAAACCATGATTTTTAAATAGACTGTTTAACAAGATATATTTAAAAATATATCCTAGTATGGATTTTGTAGAAAGAAATCTGACTACACGAAACTATATTTTTTATCAATTTTTCACTCTTAACCTAAAGATTTTAAAATTATAATGTGTGATTTTAAAAAAAAGTACCTTTCTTTCAATGTATATCACTAAGGACATTTATATACAAGTGTTAATAGTAAATAAATAAATAAATAAAGTGTTAATAATAAAAGCGTTAGCAAGAAACAGACTTTACATACATTACACTAAAAACATCACATATATTTTACTTTTTGTAATTTTGTAAAAATAATTCTGTCAAAATATGTTTTGTTTTATGACCTTAAGGAAACAAGTTAATATATTAAAGATTTACTCTGTAGTCTGTGATTTCCTTTATTGGCAACTGCACATTCTATAGAGAAGACAGTTTTGTACAGAAGTTAATCGAGTTATTTAGTGGATTTTTATGTCAAAAATTATATTGGATGTCAAATGATGGAGAGAATATACTGATGTGGCGATTTAAGAACTCTGTATATTACTAAAACAACCAGGGGAATGGGGAGAATGTCTTGTTGTAGATCATTGCAAATTTTCTTTAAATTAATTTTTAAACTTAGTTATCCACTCGTTTAGACATCATGCTGATACTTAGTACCTTAAAAACTTCATAAGTAATTGCCTAATTCATGCACTATGAATTGAGGTGTCCCAATTTTCTCTGGAACCAATAATAGAAAGACAAATCGAGGATACAAACCATTATATTGGATAATCTTTAAGCGCATATCCCAAAGCCAGTAATTATGCATAATGTAGCCATAGTATACTTGTATGCTTTTTTTTTTGCATTCTCATGATGGAAATTTTTGTGGTTCTCTACACTAAGTTTATTATAAAGAAAAACTGGGGATTGATGGGATGGGAGATTGAAGGCCATTGGACAGATGTACTGACTGGCATCTGAAATATCTTCCACAAGTGGATTGGTAAAACCATTCGCTAGATAAATCTGATTTCCCTTAACTCGTGATCAGGATCATAGCTCATGATCATAGCTATGATATTTGATTTTTTTTAATTGAAGGAACTTCAAATATAGCAATGATTAAGTATCATTTTGGAGGTAACATTTTATAGGGAAAGAACAGAGAGTATGTGAGCATAAGATTAAACCCATCACTCAATCATGTTGCTTAAAAACAATGAATTATATTTATGAGCTTCCTTAATCACCTTACTAGTTTCACAAAACTAAGTGTTGTTAGCTTATGAAACTAAATAAGAAATGGTCTTGCTTTAAGGATGGTACAGCTAGTAGAGGAGATATGTCAAATAGTTGTAACAAAAGTAGGTGAGTCCCATTTAGAGGAACAAAAGAAAGGGGTATGGCCTAAGAGAGAGAGGGAAGGAAGAAGGGAGGGAAGGAGGCAGAAAGAGGGAGGGGGAGAGAGAGATATATTGAGATTACTTCTGACATGGAAAGCCTAATGAAAGAACTTAAGAAATGATATCTAAATTGGGTGGGTGAATAGTGGGGAATAGAATTGTGACTGGCATAGATAGAAGAGGATGTTCTGGGTTAGGGAAGAAATTGGCAAAACTACTGATGGATAGATCTGCAGGATAGGAGATTGTGAAGGAGACTCAAAAGATGAAATTGGAAAAGTAGGACAAACCCCTGTTCACCTAGGCCCTTCTCTGCCTTGCCAAGGGTTTCAGATGTTAATTTTCAAAAATTAAGGAGCCTGTAAATGTTTTTAAGCAGGTGATTGACATGATTTAAGATGTGGTTTAGAATGAATATTTTGGCCAAAATGTTAATTTAGATAGAGGAGTGAGAATGATGAGTTAGAAGAGCAAAGTTCACTAGAAAATTCAGGGTAAATGATCATGGAAAGTTGTTCTTTGAAATTTTCTTCTCAAAATTTCATAGATATGCTATTGAAAACATATATTTAGTGAAATAAAGATTCATTAATATCTGAAATAAAGATATGCAAAACATGTATATCTCAAGATGGGACAGATATGTGCTTGTCAGTGAGCATGTTGGGGGTGAATATAAAGAATATTGTTACTTTTCTCTTTAAACTATTATAAAGCACAGTCTTTATCTGTTGATGGTGCATATAGATAATGCCTCCAAATAATGCCTCTGACCTCAAAGAATTAAATAATTAGATACATTATGCATATACATGTGTATGTCATTGTGCATTTTGGTGTTTTGTATTAACAATCTAAAAATGGATTTTAATATTTTAATACTTAACATTATTTTACCATAACATGTTTCACTGATAAAGGAGATAGTCTACATTTCCATTGTTCCTAATCTTCTAATTTTTCTTTTCACGTACTTTTTTAAAATTGATATAGTTAATTTACAATGTTGTGTTAGTTTCTAGTGTACAGCAAAGTGACTCAGTTATACATGTATATGTATACATGTATATACATACATACATATATATATTCTTTTTCAGATTCTTTTCCATTATAGGTTATTACAGGATATTGAGTATAGTTCCCTGTGCTATACAGTAGGTCCTTGTTGTTTATCTATTTTATATATAGTAACGTGTATATGATAATCCCAAACTCCTAATTTGCCACTTCTTACTTTTTAGTTAGCTGACTTGACAGAAGTCAAACAAAAAACCATTTTCTTTTACATAACTTCCCTTGTTCTCTAGCTCTTGTTTTAAAATTTCAGACAATCTTTTAAAACTATACATGGTTAAGTAATTATTGGGATTTAGTTTACATATTACTTTCTTTTCTTTTAAGTTTATTTATTATTTATTTATTTATTTTTGGGTTTTCGTTGCTGTGTGCAGGCTTTCTCTAGTTGTGGCAAGTGGGAGCTACTCTTTGTTGCGGTGTGTAGGCTTCTCACTGCAGTGGCTTCTCTTGTTGCGGAGCACAGGCTCTAGGCATGAGGGCTTCAGTAGTTGTGGTGCACGGGCTCAGTAGTTGTGGCTTGTGGGCTCTAGAGCACAGGCTCAGTAGTTGTGGTGCACAGGTTGAGTTGCTCAGCGGCATGTGGGATCCTCCCAGAGGAGGCTCAAACCCGTTTCCCCTGCACTGGCAGGCGGATTAAGAGAGATTGTACTTATGGAAGAACACTGTCTACTGAAAACTTTTATATGCATGTGTTATAATTCTGGTGCTTAGCACTGGTCCAAGTGTGTGTTGAATAGATAGATGGAGGGATGAATAAGTGGACAAAAATTATTGAAAATATAGGAAATATAAGGAAATACTAAAAATATAAAACAACTAGGAAATTTTAATTTAAAAATAGTACTTTTTACTGAGAGAGTGAAGCAGGTCTAGAACTCTTTAAAAAATCAATTAGTTAAAAAATAAAAACAGTATTTTAAAGTAAGTCATATGAGTTCTTTTTTAATTTGAATAATTAGAAGAAGCCACTGTTTGATTTGTTAATTCAGAAAGAAACTACACATACTTGATTTCTACTTAATTAACTATAAAGTACTGAGAATATAAAGCTAGACTCAAACTCTAGTAATATAAATACTAATTTTCTATGATTTAACTTGTATTTTGTTATTATTCTGTACTTAATTCGTCTATTAAAATTAGCTCATCCTGGGACTTCCCTGGTGGTGCAGTGGTTAAGAATCCGCCTGCCAATGCAGGGGACATGGGTTTGAGCCCTTGTCCGGGAAGATCCCACATGCTGTGGAGCAACTAAGCCCATGCGCCACAACTACTGAGCCTGCACTCTAGAGCCTGTGAGCCACAACTCCTGAGCCCGTGTGCCACAACTACTGAAGCCCGTGTGCCTAGAGCCCGTGGTCCGCAACAAGAGAAGTCACTGCAATGAGAAGCCCGTGCACTGCAACAAAGAGTAGCCCCATTCACCGCAACTAGAGAAAAGCCCACGTGCAGCAACGAAGACCCAATGCAGCCAAAAAAAAAAAAAAAGCTCATCCCAATGAAAATGTAACTACAGGATTATTTTTTCTGATTTAATGCATATAAATCATAAATTATTCTCTTTTTTTTTTTTTAGTTGTGAGCTCCTTTTAGGTGACATATAAATGTGTCTTTAGTTATTATGAGAAGTAGATTTGTCCCTTATGCTTGTTGTATTGTATTCCTTTGTCATTTGTTGTATTTTCCTCTTAGAAAATCCACTTGTTTTCTAATGTCTCAGTGTAAAATAAGTATGGTACATAAGAATATGGTTTTAGCACATCTCAGCAAGCAGCTTTGGCACTGCATCACTGTAAAATGGGTGCAGTCTTACTCATGAACACAACACGTAAACATTTGCACTCATTTTGTCTTTCCCCTTTTCAGAAGAGTGGGAAAGAGGAGAGGGTTTCCTTGGATAGAGTGAACTGGGATCACCTGGAGAATTCAGCTTTAGGCATTTTCGATCAAACTTATGTTAATCAACTCCCCTCCTCGTGCTGCAGAATCTAGGGTTGCTCTGCCCCTAGTGAATGCTGAAGGGGTACCCAGTGCCCAGTACCTGGCCAGGTCCTCAGGCAGAGGAGCTGAATCCCAGGAGTCCAGCTGTGTGCTGAAAAGAGCCTAATGGGATTGGGAGTTTCCGGTCCTGTTTCCAGGTTTATGGGAACATCTAGCCTTAGGCAAGTCATTTAACACTCAGTAATTCAGTCTCAGGCTTCCCAGATGCCCATGGCATCCCCACAAAATTGCCAAAGTAATAGCACAAAGGGCTTTGCTCTACACAGAAAATTGAGGTAAAGACATCCACAAGATCACAGCCAAACAAACACGTTAGAGAACTGTCCTTTACTGATTTCTCTAGAGAGGCTCTGGCTGCATTCAGAGTTTGCATATGAATTGTTACTAGCATTTTTTAAAAAAAATTTATTTATTTATATGGTTGCGTCGGGTCTTAGTTGCACTGTTAGTTGCAGCACATGGGACCTAGTTCCCTGACCAGGGACTGAACCTAGGCCCCCTCCTTGGGAGCACGGAGTCTTAGCCACTGGACCACCAGGGAAGTCCCTCTTACTAGCATTTTAAAGGTTGGAAATGTGCTAATGCTCTTATTACCAAGTAAGCTGGGGGATGACTCAGCAGAAAGGAAAAAGTGTTTCTCTGACCCAGTTGGGTTTGGAAAACTGCTTACATGAAAGGCACTCCATGGGTAAGGTACAATGAGCATGTTGGCATTTGGTTACAGGTTGCTGCATTTAGGAGGTAAGATTATTTATTGAGGACATTACTTTTCCCTGGAAGTGTGTTTGTGCCTAAGTTACGATCAAACATCAATGCTGGGGCACTGATAAGAAAGCATATAATGAACTTCAGAGGTGGATGAGAATAACCCTTACATAATACACTCTTTATGAAGGGAGGTTTGTGTTTAATATTAGAAGGAATGGTATGGGGAGCAAAGAGAATGCTTCTTGTCTTTCCCCTCAGGGAAGTTGTAAAGCTTACATTGCTGCATCTCTTAAAAGATGCATCTTACACACATTTCCTTGTTGTGAGCAACCTCTTCCTAGAGCCTGTGCCAGGCTGAGGGATCCTATGTTGTACTGCACATAGAAGTAAGTATTTCGTTTGAATTAATGGCGTAAATCTGCTTATTTACATATTAAAAACTTTATGTTCTTACCAGTAAAGCAGTATGAATTCAACATTTGACTTTGTACAATCTGTTATCTGTAATAGCTCTCCTTTTCTTCCATTGGTAGCAGAACCCTTCTTTCTCCTACGGGTTCTGAATCATATCATATATACTGTCATTGTGCTTTGAAGCCTACTGAACGTTTGTTTTAAATAAATGAAGCCTATTGACCATTTGGAATCTTTAAAATTTTCTTATAATACATGTTGAGGTGTAACTTAGGGAGATGACAGCTAACAATAGTTTTATGTCATTACGCAGTTGATGAAATACTTCAGGTATTTTGTCGTATTTGATCATCAAACATGATCAGCTTAGTGAAGTGTATCTTATAGGTAGGTGTTAATCTCATCTCCATTGTTCAGGTGAGAAAATAGCCTCAGGAATAGCACTGACTTACTACAAAGGCAAAGCTGGGACTTGGTCCTATTTCTTTGTTCTTTCTACCTCATTATGCTACAGAGCAATAAAAAAAATGCTCTGTTAGGCCCTCATGCGATTTTACCTTTTTCCATGACCTTCATTGCCATCTAAAGTGGATCTTCCAATTAACTTTTCCATGAACTCTTAGTCTTTCCTTGTAACACTATCAGAGTGTTAAATATGATTCTGTTGTGCTTGTTTGCTTAGAGGCTTTCTTCTGCATTTTTCTCCCCCTTAAGACTGTAAGCTCCATCAGGCAGATCTGTGTCTAAGAACAGCCCTTGCATAGTGCCTGACACATGATAGGTATCATTCTTCATTCATATATTTTCTTTCAACCAATATCTAATATACACTAGTGTCTATATATATATATATATAGCATTATTAGATATTGGTTGAAAGAAAATATATGAATGAAGAATGAATGAATGAATAAATATGTAAGTGCATGAATAAATAGGCAGGTAGCTTTCCAATGAAATATTTTTATAACCTAGAATTTGGGCTAATGACCAAGAAGAACCTTTTATAGGCTAAATGTGATGTATATAGTTTTTACTTTAGGGGACTTAATTTGATCAGAATTTGTATAATTGTACACAGTATAATACTGTCAAGTGTCAAGTGCTGTCAAGTGACAGCTTGTCAAGCTGTCAAATGTTCTATAGCTGTCACCCCCTTCACTGGAGAGGTTTTACACTGATTTCAAAGCAGAAAAGAGGGAAGTATTGCGGTGGTTCTGTGATATACAGCCTGTGTAAGGGTTAGTGTGTATATTTCAAACACCAGTCACTAGTGCCTTTGTACACTCAAAGTTTTGTGTCTAATTGGAAATATATGTGGTTCGAGCTTTTCTATATGATAGGGAAGTTTTGGTGGTTCTTATATTGGGATTCATTGGGCTCTGCATTCACTTTCTGATGGCCGCTCAGCAGTGCAGTGGAACTGCATTGGTTTTCATTCGTTTGCTAGCTTTCCAGCACAGTTTACTTCTGGGCCATTTATGCCAGCCATTAAGAAGATTCTGTAGCTGCAAAATTGGGAAGACTAGGACTAAAATAGGTTTCATCTCTTGGCATTTTGCTCAGTCCTGTCAATTCAAGACGGAGAGCTAGCCTCCGATCTCTGTGGTGGGGGATGTATTGATAGAATTCTCTTATTCCCTTGGTTACCCAGAGACTGCATTAAGAAATAGAAGCCATTTGTAAGCATTAATGCATGTATCCCTTTTTACATTTTTCCATTGAACTTAAGTATCACACAGAAGCGTTAATATAATTAACAAAAACCTTAGCATGCATGGAACTAATGTTTCAGATGAATAGGAATAAGATTAAGATATGAGAATGTCATAGTTCTTTAAAAACTCTAATTTGTGCTTGTCCATTCAATCTAAGAGAGGATATGGATTCTAATGATTACAACATCATCATATTTTACCTCAGTTCTACAATGAAAGAATTCCTTTTATGTAAAATATTTGCTAAATCCTCATGCTATCATTCATGACATGAAATACATTTGTTTTATTTTGAATTGACTTAAAAGGATAACAAAATTTACTGGTTTAAAGCTATATAACTCTGTTTGATACATATGTATAAAATGTTTGTTACTTAATTCAACATCACATCACTCTTCTTTTAAAATTTAATTTTTTGAATTAGATTTTACAATTGATAACTTTAATCAGTAGAGGGAACAACTTTTCTGGGTCACCCATCATTACAAGTTGTTTGTGTGTGTGAATCTATGAGTCCATGCAAACCAAAAATTGTTTTAAAAAGAAACAACAATTTGAGTAATTCATTGTAATATCATTGATTTTTTTCCAATCCTGGTGACTCTAAAAATCCATCTGAGAGATACATCCATATATCAGGTTGAAAGACTAAACTGGTCACCAAGCGCAGTGCCTGTCGTGTAGAATATGCTTGGTAAAGACTTGTTAAATGCATTTGTGTAGCACACGACCCTTGTGGTAAAGCTGTATGTTGTGTTTGTTTTATCGGAGAGATTCCCTTATTTGTATGTTTGTCAAGCACATAAAATTAGCCGTAGCTTTACACAGAAGGATTCCTGTGAACTTGTCACAGAAAAGACATCTGAATTATGGAAAACAGTGCCATTCCTATGGTCTAGACTAGTGGTTCGAAAGGTATAGACCAAGAAGCCCTCTGTGGTGTTAGATTGATTACAGGGGTTGACACAGATAAGTGCCCTCCAAGCAAAATTTCTCATCATTGGTGTAGTCTGTGCTTTGCCTTTCCAAAGCAGTGTACATACTAGAAAGAGGCTGGGAATAACTGAGTGTATGAGGAGCAGGACTGATTGTGCTGTATTCCTTTTTATGCTGTTAAACATTCTGTGGATAATTCATTGGTGTGAGGCTATATTTGATTGTGCCATTGAATGAGTTTTCATTTCTGAATTTTTCCTTTGGCCCTGGGCACCAAAATTCCCTGTGAGAATGTAATTTCTTGTGGTATGGGCTAAAATAATGGTTGCTTAAGAGAACGCTGTTATATAGAGTGTACATGTGTGCCCCATAATCAGTGTTTCTGCTCAAATAATATTGGAAATTATGTTAGAGAGATGTAAAATAGGTTTCTTTATTGTAGGAACTGTCAAGTCCTTTAATATGCTAATGATTTTTGTAAATCTTCAATGAGAGGGGCGAAGAATTCAATATTTAAAATATATGTTTGGGGATTTTTTTCTTTGTGAGGGGATGGTGGACCTTATTAACACTTATTCATGAAGTCTTCTGTAGAACACAGTTTAGGAAATGTGGGTCTAACCGATTGAATTAGAATGAGCTTTAATATGGCCAGTCCCCAGGAATGATAACTGAGGAAATTACTGCATTAACAAAGCCTCTTTTGGTGCCCATGTCCAAACAGCACAGAAGATACAATTCTGACAAAAAATGTATCATTGCATATGGGAATGGGTAATATTTTCTGGAAATGAAGCTTAAGCATTTCATAATTAGATTGATAAAAAACACAAAGATTTTCTTCTATAATAATACTCTCTGTCACATTGAAGGTAGATCTGTGTTTCAAGCCTTCTTGTTTTCTTGTAAATATTACAGGAGTAAATGATTTAGAAGCAGAGAGAGTTGTGTTGAGCAAGAGAGGATGCAAAAAAGGCTTTTGGGACAACAATAGTAGGTTAATTTTGAGAACAAAATATGTCTCTTTGAGGCTGTTGGGCTTGACCAGTGCTTTCTTGGAAGGCTGGAGATTCCTTCTTGGGGCAGGAAGAACAGGCAGTGCTGTGATTCTGCATTCCACTAGGGAGGGTTGACATGTATGTTTGAATATATTGCATAAATAGATATTTATTATAATCTACATATTGCATAAACAGATATTTATTATAATCTACAATATATATTATGTATAATGAAATTATATAGTATACTGTATACTACATAATTTATGTTATTCATATTTATATGTAAAGTAAGATTCTCTTTAAAAATAAGATTCTCTTTGGTTGAAAGGTTCTGGTGATAAACATTTTAACATCCCCTGGAGTAAGACATCGCTAAAATTCCCTGTATGACTAATTCTCTATAGTTCTATGAAGAGTCTATACCTGTTCATGAATAGTCAGTGACAATAGCCCAGAGGGCAGATGTATCTTCTGGACTGTTCCAGAACCACAGGAATATTATAAGAGGACAGTATTGCTCAGTCGGCACTGAGGAGACCTCACTGGGGATCTGGGCTTGACTGGTAGTAATGGGTGAAGAAACCAAAGTAGATCCAGAAATGTAGAGATGCAAAAGTGCTAATTGATTATAAGGATAATAGGTTTTGTTTGTTTGTTTGTTTGTTTCTGGCATTTAGAAGCATAGGGAGCTGGTTTAAAAAAGGAGGGCTCTTGTTTTGGAAATATTATATATCTATAGATTTTTTTCCCCCTAAGTCGTGCTTTATTTATCATTACACTTTATTGCCCCAAAGCTTGTGTTTATGATTGAAAAGCTAGTCTCAAAGCTTGAGCAAGCTCTTTGGAATTTTAATTATCTAGGTAATTTCCTCAGTACTCCAGGCTATTTTACCTTTAGAGACCACAGGGGGTCTAACTCTCAAGATTGCCCTTGGCAGTGGAAAAGAGTTGGTCATCCAAACTCTCAGATTCCAGAAGGGTTTGTGTTAACTTTGGCAAGTCATTCAGACTCAGTGGTCCTCGATCTGATCATTTCTTTTTTAACAAGTATATTAAAATTGATTCTTTAACTTGCCTTCTAGCTCTGATTTCTGTGGTTTCTTAGAGTCTGTGAGCAGTTAAAAACCTAAGGGACCTTCTGTTTGCATTGCACAGACCGCTGCTTCTTATCATTTGATACTGTGTGTAGTTTAATTGGGTATCCTAGTGGTGGTCATCTGGCAGCTTGCAGCCTTATAGTCAAAGCATGGCCCATTTTCCCCAAGTTACCTGTGCTGTGCACTGCAAGCCTGGGACATGTCATACATAAACAGTGGGATTTACAGTCTGTACCCATGGTCATTAATTTTTGTGTTTCAAACATGGTGATGTTTAGTTTTTGGTTTGAATTCAGAGTCACTAATTTATGAGTGAAAACTAGCGGGCTGTTAAAATGCTTCTGTTTTATCCAAACCATGACCTTTCCATTATCATCTAAAAAAAATAACTCAATTTGGAAATGTCAGTTAATGCTACTGGGTACCAAATTGTCCATATTCAGACTTTTCAAAAATTCTACATGAATGTAATTCATGCAACAGTTTTGAGTCTTCTGTGGTATTTCTGTGACATAATTTTAATATTGCTTGAGTTCGTAGTCAGTCGGAAAGGAAGAGGGTGTGGACTGAGTCAGAGTTACCTGTACTGCCCTCAGTCAGTTTGGGATGATTAGCTAGCATTTCGTGAAGATAACTGTAAGCTTAGACCTCAAAGGTAGTTGCATATTGTGGCCTCTCTACAAAAAATAAAGTTTTTACCATGTTCTACCTCTTTCTTGATTCCTTGCCTCATTTAAAGCAAAATTATTATACATAATATCCAAGCAAGAAAACCTGTGTGGATATAGGGATAAAGACTTGGGCTTGCCTGAACTAGAGATTGCAAAATGAGATATGTAAAATTGTTTAATTTTATTCTGAAAGAGGAAAAATGTGGATGTGCAAATTATTATATAACTAGGAAATTACCTATTTAGAATTATATAGATCAGAATGTATAGTGTGACTCAAACTTGGATGTGACTCAAACTTGGATGTAATCAATGACCAAAAAAATGTTAATAATTTTCAAAGTGTTTACTTCATATTTATTTACTGTAGGTGAAATCCTGCTAATAATGGATTGTAGTATCTGGTTAGGAGAAATTGTAGCACAGTAAAGACAGTAAATAACCGATTTCCTAACTTAGCACTTAGAAATAATTTATCTACAGTGGTAGCCCCATGCATAGATGTTCCTCAAAGTTTTTTTTTTTTCCTTTCTTTCTCTCCCAGAGCAAGAGGGGTATGGCAGCTAGTCTGGACTAGCAAAGTTCAGACATTAAAAGGGGAGACACTTTGTTCCAAGTGTAATTGAGTTAGTGCACTTTGGGTAGCACCAACTCTGAGGACCAGTGTGGGTACAGGTCCTGGGCATCAGCTGGTTTACTGAGATTAAGGTGAAAAGGTCAAATAAGGGGGGTAGATGTCCTTCCTAGTCTCTTGGCTACTTATCTGAATGACATCTCCCCCGATGAGATAAGAAATGGGGGTCTTACCTGCCAGTTTTTCTCTCCATTTATCTTTCTGGGATTTTGAATGAAAAATTTCAGTACCCCAAGCATCAAATTGGCTCAGTAATTTCTCTCCTTTTATCATACCTTTCAGTTTCTAAAACCACTAAGGAAAAGCCTCTTTTTTTTCTCCAACATACTTCAGAAGAAAGCGGAATGAAATTTGTTAAACAAAGGCTGACAGGAAAGCAAGCATCTATTAATTGACATCCAATTTCCTGATATGCCAACCTTTGCCCAAGACTGTACTTGATTATGCAATAATGTGCAAACAGAAAATTGGAATTTACTCATGCTATAGTATTAATAGAAACTGTCAGTTACCCAGGGGAAGGACTCACACATCAGTTTCACATGTTACTGAACTATTGGGTTGGCCAAAAGTTCGTTCGGGTTTTTCCATAACATCTTACGTTGTTAGATGTTATGGAAAAACCCGAATGAACTTTTTGGCCAACACAATATTTTCTGTCAGGTAAGTGTGAGTGTTTCTAGATCACACTTCTATAGAGATTTTTTTGTGTGATTATCTATATTGTAATAGAAGTGGTGAGACCAATAATCATGACAAAATCCTGAAATAGAAAACATCGTAGAATTCTATCACACTTGACAGTAGAGCCTGTTGCGATGGTAGAAAAGAGGAGTGTAAGGGGCCGATTTTGTGAATATTTATGGCAGAACACTACTTTTGTTGCTTCAGAGTGAAGTGCTATATCTAATTTACACTTATTCTAATAGGTTAGTCCAAAATAAGCTGTATAGATTTTTAAAGTTCCAGGCTTATCAAAGCACCTTGCATTCATAAGTCAACTCTGGAACTAGTTGGGGAGAGGCAATGCAATGAACTTTTCCTTTTTTAATTCTCAAAATAACTAATATAACTTAATAATTCCTCTTGTGTTGTCTTTCATGGCTTTTTGGTTCACCTGTTCTGTGCTGATGAGCATATTCTTGTGCTGTCTCCTTCACTCTAAATACTTCATATTTAAGAGGTGACTTAACTAGTGTATAACTGCTTTCATATGCCAAAGAAACACTCAGCATCATAGATCCAAATGATAATAGTTTGGGCTTTTCCACGTGTCTCCAGTTTAGCACATCTTTTCACATGTTGCCTCTGGCACTTCAGACTTGAAATTCTGGCAGGCACTCAGCACCACATGAAGTTGTGCAGAAGCTCAGGAGGAGAGGGTGCTTGCCTGGAGCTCAGGAGTGAGTCACTCAATAATCATCAACCTGTGCAGACGTGGGAGGACAGTGACAGTGAAGGTGGGGATGAGGAAAGAGGAAATGCTGAGAGTGTTCTGAAAAGCAGTTTGGAGGAAAGTGAATAGGGCTAGATGGCATGGAAAAGGCATAAGGGAGCTATGGGTGGTATTGAAATAGCAAAACATGGTAAAAGTGTTACAAGAAACTGGATTTTTGATTCTTTAAATACTTGAGATACTGGGACATTTAGTCAAGTTTAATTAAAGAGTAGATATATGCCAGTTCGTACTGTGCAAAAGAAAAATTAAATTGTTTACTTCTGCTCTTCTTACATTTTCCTTTGAAAAATTGGAACCACTGGGGGTGTTTGAGTTCCTGAATTGGAGCCCATCATCCTCCTGGGGGGCAGCCGCCTAAGGTACAGAGTCACTAAGAGGGTTTACAATCTACTCAGAACTTGTGCCGAAACCCCAGGTGTTTTCAGAGCTGCAGGCCTTACCAGATACTTTGATGCATGTTCTTTTCAGGTGTGATGGGAGGAAGGCAGAAATTCTCCCTTATCCAGCTGTAAATGATCAGAACACCCATGGATTTTTATACATAACACAGGTGACTTTGTGTTTGCATTCCATGTTCTTTAACATTGGGTCAGGTGCAGGAGTGTTCTCTGACTTTATATTGTGAAAAGAAGGCCCACATGGCTGGAGATGTCAGTATGACTGCCTGTTGAGAACTTAGGTTCTCACTGTACCTTTACTGCTTTCACAAAATAGTGTGCAGTGTTTTCCAAAATTAAAAAAAAAATTAGTTGCCCACTAAGAAAATTTAGAACAGATAGAAAAATACATTTGGATGTATTTCTTTTGTTTTTTTTTCATGCACATATGATATGTATGTACTATTTTTTACACACTGTATGCATAAGATATTATCATGCTTTTCCATGTAACTATGTTATAGAGACTTCCATGCTACTGAACATATTTTACTGATATTTTAAAAACTGTATGGTATTTCCTTGCATGGATGAATAATATACTTAATATTTTCCTATTGAATATTTAGGCTACTTGCTAGACTAAATAGTATTTTGATGAATATCCTTGTGCATGAATTATTATGCATATTTTCCTTGAGAAACATTTCATTAAGTAGGATTACTAAGTCAAATAGTATGAATATTTTTAAGGTGTTTGAGACACATAACTGAGTAGCTTTCAAGAAAGGATCTGCTGGTTTGGGGTCCCACTGATTTGCCTAAAAAATGTTTTATAGCTAATATTCTAGAATAAGTGTATCTTTTGGTAAATGGAAAGAGAATAATAGCTCACAAAATTGAGTTAAACCCCAAAACTATTCTTAACTTTACCATGACTCCAACACAACGTCATCTAACAAGAAAAATATACAAATAATTTGGCTTTATATTAAAATTGACTTTATCTTAATTTTATATTTGGTATTCTGATATATATGTAAGGAACAGCACAAGTTCAGGTCACTGTTTTGAATGAAATAGAATAAATTCTAATTCCCCAAATAACTTTTACATTTGAATACTAGAATTTTCTCAGAAATCATGCCTAAGAAATTGGAAAAAAAAATTATTTTTAGGGGTTTTGAGGTCACAGTTGACCATTTTTACCTGGAAGCCCACATTATCAGATTTTACCACAACATTTAAAATTCAACATAGCCCCATAATTAATCTCAGTAACCGGGCAGAACCTTGATCCTTTGGGTGTTAGAATATGTGGGGCCCCTGGCAAGTGTGGGGAAGTTGAGGGGCCTCATGTGGGCGGGGCTGGCGTGGTGTGGGTGGGGCCTTGTGTGTGCAGAGTGCGTGAGGCTGATCCGAAGGGCACAGCTGATTAATCTGAGGTTTTGTTCAATGAAGTATTAACTTTACCTACATGGGTAACATTTTTAGGGGACTATTTTTCATAGTTAATGAGGAAAAAATCAGATAAAATTTAATCTGATCCAAAGTTTGCTCTACTGATGCAGAGAAAAAAATTTAAGTGATCATTAACATTTAATCGGAAAGAATTTAAATCCAAATTATATTTGGATTTTTCCACATCGATTATGAGATGAACGCGTAACCATTTTTCCTCACTGCTCTGATTTGAATCCTGCCATCATGCCCAGAAATAGCATCTCAGTGAAAGTCATTCAGGAACAGCCCCATATTTATAAAAATTTATAAAAATTTTCACCTACCCCGAGCTCTGTTTTTTTTTAATCTTCTTTTTACATGAAGGTCACACGTTTGACCAAAGGAGCCATCTGCTTTTGAGAAGACTCTTTTCACTGTCCACTTGTCTTTCTTTCCCATTCTTCTGCCCTGTCAGCAATTTTAGTTTTATTCGTCCTTAAGCACTGGTTCTACCTCTCATCCTAGACACCAAAGAAATCTATTTCAAGTTTCTCTAGCCCTTTAACATGATGGTTGTGTTTAGCTCTTGCCCAGCCTTCAAAACGATGTTGGTCAAAGTATCACAAGCCTGTCCACTAGCAGAAATGTCTCTGACCACAAGAAGTCTCCCAGTAATTTTATTATTTAATGCATTGTCCTCTCTATGCAGAGCGTTCTCTCCCCTTAAGGCCTCCATTCTCACTTCCCATCTTTCCTTGCTGTTGAACTCAAATTTTGTTTCCCTCAGAAGATTACAGTGTGGGCTTGCAGGATGCAGGGGCCCTTCCCCCGTGTCTTTCTCAGAGGAAGATGTTTCTCCTCCCATCAGAAATTATTCTTGCTCTCTGTGCTCTGCGTTTTGGCTTTTCCTGTGTCCACATTCACTGTCTCCTTTGCAACATATCTCCCTCTTCATTAGGCTCTTTCCTGTAGTCTTCCTATGGGAAAAAGAAAGTATCTGTATATAAAAGAGACACTCCAAGCCCCTCCCTTGACTGTGCTGCCCCTAACTGTTGAATTCTCTTTTACAGATATTTTCCTCAACCATATGTTTCTGGACACTGTTTCTGGGATGAGTATCAACCTGTAGCCCTTGCCTGTGTCCTCGCTGGTGGGTGCTGGGGGCTGTGTGTGTAAATGTGGTGATCAGGGATTACTCTCCTGCATATCAAATCTTGGTCAGCTAGGCCTCGTGAATTGTGATTTTCCACCTTGTCATTAAATCCTGAAGATAATTTTCATCTTTTTTCTCTTTCTCTAGTATCTAATTATTCATCAAGTCTTGCACAGTAATTTTGATAATGTATTGAAGACTCCTTTTTTCCCATGACCCTAGTTTGGAGTCCTTAAATGCAGGGATCTCTGCTCTGTCTTAAGTCTGTTATTATCCTCTGTTCTGGTTCCACTTGTGCAGTATGACTACTCGGTTCTTCCTGTCCTTTCCAGGATGGGAGCCCCTAATTGCTCCAGAGTGCCTGCTGGGTGTGGTAGAATGGGGTGACTAGAGTTAATGTCCACTGTGGCTGGGATGCCAAGATTAAGAACAAGCTCCAGGATCTGGGGGAAAGTTCCTGTGGGCTGTGTCAATGGACATCTTCTCAGCCTCAAGGGAAGAGATTGGAGCTGTTTTGAGGTTCTCAGTACATATCAGAGCCTTTGCCATTTGGTTAGTACAAGGGGCAGGATTTAGGGTTCTTCCTGAGAAAGTGTAAGAACAAAAGAAGTGATGGCCCTGGATGACTGTGTTGAGTATGGACTTGACACTGGGGCCTCACAGAGTTGAAGAGCAAAGCTCTTACCTTGATAAGCCCGATTAGCCCTATGTTTACTCAACTTCAGTTTATTCTAATCCTTAGCACAATGTTAACGTATTGGTCTCAAATTGTTTCACTTGTAGACTTCCTCCCTTTGCCATGTTATGTATCCCTTTACTTCCATATATTCCATACTGTCAGCCATAAATAGATGTTTTAAAACTGAGTTTTTTATACTCCAATAAAGAGCTATTAAAAAAAAAAGTGAGTATTGATAGTGATTCTATTCTGATTGTGGAGATGGCCAGAGTCAGACAAGGACCTATTCTCTCCAAGGATACCAACACCATAAAGAATGCTGTGGGGCAAACATGGAACCATTAAAAACACTCATTACAGAGAGCACACAATGAGTGGGAGGGAGTAATTGTGAAATCGTGAGTCAGCAGGACACAGTCCATGGACTCTTCTCCCCTTTAAATCATCACTTTTACCCTGGGTAACTACACGGTTAAAAAGGAGAATCTCAGAAATAAGAGATGGAAAGAAAGAGTGGGTGTTAGAAAGAGGTTCTTGGTCTGCTAGTTAAGTAACACTGTGTTGTTGAATTTTAAAAAAATATTTCAAAGCATGCTGTTTTATACAGAAAATTGTATTTCTTAGGAGGAGCAGGGGTGCTATCTCTGCTAAAAGTCCACAGTTAATGTGTACTCTCTCTTCTTGCCAAGTACCAATTAGAAATCAGGTTACATAGCCTATCAGTCAATTAGGGATGGAGATAAGGCTTTCTGAGTGTGGTGTAAAAACATAGTTTTTATTTCTAAAAAAGTAAAAAGCTGAAATTAGCTAGAAAAGGAACAAATTTGACAGTTTAAAATCTAGAGAAGTGGTGGTGAGATTAGTGCTCTAGCCAAATTTCATTTACTGGGATGCTGAATCAACAGCAGAACAGACCCTTAAGAAGTAAGGAGTTCGATATATCAGTGATTATTTTTTCAGGGAACTTGGATAATATTGGGATATGATGAAAATTAGGAGCCAAACATCAAATTCCAAATTAGGAGGAGGAGGTGGAGAGGTGGTTAGTTTAAGATCCTTTATCTCATGACCTTCTATGTCTAGAGAGCTCTTTCACACTGAAGGGAATCTCATCACTGCTCTATTATTACTGTTGGGCCTTGTTCCAGGAGTTGGAAACCATAGACTTTGGAACAATGCGCCTTTCCATCTGCAATTGTTCTGGACACATTCCGGTGCATTTCTAGTTTGTATTTCTACATTGTTGCCAGTGTTGTCAGTTGATATTTAAAAGGTTATTGTGATATTTTAAATATTTGATTAACATGAATTATAAACTATGGTTTGTTAAGGAAAGAAAGGAAGGAATCCCATGAATTCTGGATAACTTTATCATCAAACACTTTTTTTTTGAATTTGCTAGAATGAATACAAATGCTCAGATTTTGGAGAACTCTTACAAAATGCATTGTATAACTTTCAACATTAGTAGTTCATGAATTTTCCATAATCTAGAAAGATTTTGAACAACTAGAGATTTCACTATTCCCAGATACTAATTACATTTTATAAAACATAATTTTTGTGGAAAAAAAGAGCAAAATGCTTCATTGTTATGAGTAGAACTTAAGAAAAAAGTTGATCTATTGTAATGAAATCTGAAAATAAAAAAGCTTTGGAAAACATTTATAATTCATAATATTTCTGAGCTTCAGTATATTCTTAGCAAAAATATAGGTTGTCACATCTCTGGCAGTTTTCTCCCATTCACGAGGTAAGCATTTCATGAAATTCTATTTCTTCAACTTAATAGAGTCATTTTACTCTAAAACAGCTCCTTATGTTAACTTTTCTCTTCATAATCAACAATAGCTTACTTAAATCTAATGTAAATTCCATATTTTAGTTAATCTTGAATTCACTTGTCTCTGTGTGTTCAGCCTGCCTCTTATTATCTAACTGGGATGCTGCAAAGATAGGTACCATGCCAGCTGGTTCCTTCACTTCGTAGAAAGCAAAGCAATTTTTAAAGGTATAGTTTATATTTTTCATAAGAAAATAAATTCACATTCCCATTTTGTCATGTAGTTTCTCAGTCTGTGTTGGCAGTACCTTATTGTTCTCTGAGCAATTTCATTTAGAAAGAATTTAAAGGGCAGTGAATGAGGTCTAAGCCTTAGTGTTCTACCACTGCTAACTGAGGGCTTGGGTTGAATGAATAATCTACATCCATAGATTATTATTTTTTTAATAAATTTATTTATTTATTTTTGGCTGTGTTGGGTCTTCGTTGCTGTGCATGGGCTTTCTGTAGTTGTGGTGAGTGGGGGCTACTCTTCATTGTGGTGCGTGGCCTTCTCATTGCGGTGTCTTCTCTTGTTGCAGAGCATAGGCTCTAGGTGTGCAGCCTTCAGTAGTTATGGCATGCGGGCTCAGTAGTTGTGGCACGCAGGCTCTAGCGCGCAGGCTTAGTAGTTGTGGTGCACGGGCTTAGTTGCTCTGTGGCATGTGGGATCTTCCTGGACCAGGGCTCGAACCTGTGTCCCCGACATTGGCAGGTGGATTCTTAACCACTGTGTCACCAGGGAAGCCCCATCCATAGATTATTGAAAACCTCATGTTAGTAAGGAGTTTCAAGTTCTTTCACTGGACCTCTTCCAGAGTTGCTAATGAGTAGCAAATGGATTGATTTTGAATTCTAGCTCCTTCTATTTCCTTGCCTTCTTTCTGGTAGAGGTGCTAATAAGCAAAAATGCAACTAAAAGGCATGAAAACAGAAGGGAAGAATTAAATGAAACTGTTTTTTTAAAAACCTCTAAACAGATTTCTAATTCCAACCAAGATGGAGTAGCCTCATTCCTCCTAGTCTTCCCTCTTGCGACTGAAAAACTGGGTCATAATCCAAAAACAGAAAGATTCTGAAGGTTGAAAGAAGAAGGATGATTGCCTGTGGACCTCAGGACATGGGCAGTGACTTGGTATTGAGTTCCCTAGGTCTTCTTTTTGCCTTTCATGGGTTCCAGAGAGTATACTGGAAAGCCTACTGCCTAGAACTGCCAACAACAGAGAAAAGAAACTCCAAAAAAGCTTCTTAGCCAAATGATCAGGAGAAGGATGACCTAACAGAAACAGAAACTTTTTGATAATACCTATCCTATTTCAGCCAAACACCAATCAAAAAAGGACATACCTCCCTCCCCATGATTTCAGCAGGGTCAAACAGGGAGCTAATCATCTACCTGCTACCCAGTAAAACAGGATAAAGAAGAACTGAACATCACCTCAGTCAATAGGATCTGATTGACATTTAAGGAACACTTCACCCAGCAGAATACACATTCAAGTGCCCACAGAGCTTTCCCCAGTATAAATCATGTTCTGAGTCATAAGGCAAAGAATTCATATCATACAGTTTATGTTTTCTAACCATAATGGAATCAGACTAGAAATCAGTACAGAAAATCAACAGGAAAATCTCCAAATACTTGGAAATTAAACAATAAACTTTTAAACAATCTGCGAGTCCAAGAGGATGTCTCAAAGGAAATAAAAAGATACATAATGCTGAATGAAAACAAAAATGCAGCATATCAAAATTTGTGGGACACAGTTAAAGCAGTGCTAAGATGGAAAGTTATAGCACTAAATGCTTACATTAAAGCAAGGAGAGATCTCAAATCTAAGTCCTTAAAAACAAGAAAAGGCAGATCAAAATAAACCCAAACCAAGCAGATATGAGGGCATTGTAAAGATAAGAGCAGAAATAAATGAAATTGAAAACAAGAAAACAGGAGAGAAAAATTGATCAAATATAAAGTTGGATTTTCAAAAAAGTCAATTAAATTGCTAAATCTTAGACAGGAATAACAAGAAAACACAAATCACCAATGTCAGGAATGAAATGGGAATTATCATTCCATGTCCTGCGCTCATTTAAAGGAAAATAAGGGAATAGTATGAATGAACAGCTTTACACATATAAGTTCAACAACCTAGCAAAAAACGGACCAATTTCTTAAAAATCATAAATTACTAAGACATACCCCAAATGAACGAGATATGAATATTCCATTAGTGACTAAATAAATTGAATTTGTAAGTAGAGGTTCCTGAACAAGAAATCTCTGGGCCCAAATAATTTCACTGGAGAATTCTGGAGTACATTTAAAGAAGAATTAAATATTGGTAATACACAATCTTCTCTAGAAAACAGAAGAGGAGGGAACAGGTCCTGACTCATTTTATAAAGCCAGTATTGCCCTGATACCAACCCAGAGAAAGACAGCACACAAGGAGAAACTAAAGAACAAAATCTCTCAAGAATATTGGCACAAAAATCCTGAACAAAATATTTGCACGTCAAATCCAGCAATGTATAAAAGGAATTCTACACCATGACCTGGTGTCATTTATTCTAGGTATGTAAGACAGGTTCAGTAATCACAAATCAACTAGTAACTACCTTGTCAGTTGGCTAAATAAGAAAAAAAAATCACATGTTATATCAATAGAGACAGAAGAGGCATTTGAAAAATACAACACTCATTCATGATAAAAGTTTTCAGCAAACTAAGAATAGAAAATTTCCTTAACCTGTAGAGAGAATCTACAAAAAACCTACAGCTGTCATCATGCTTAATGGTGAAGGACTGACTGCTCCCCCCCTGAAATTGAGAATGAGGCAAGGATGTCCACTCTCACCTTTCTTATTCTAGCTACTTCAGTAAACCATGAAAGAAGGAAAGGGCATACAGATTGAAAAGGAAGAAATGCAAATGTCCCTATTACTAGATGACACCATTGTCTATGTAGAAAATCCCAAGAAATCTACATAGAAAGTCCTAGAACTTATTAGTTCTAGGTCTTAGGATATGAGGTCAGCACAAAAATCAGTCACATATCTATATAGTAACAGCAAACATATGGAAACTGAGATTAAAATAAAAACTTTCAAACTCACTCCAAGAAAGTTAAATACTTAGGTATAAACTTAATAAAACAGGCACAGAACCTGAATGCTGAAAATTATAAAATACTGATGAAAGAAATAAAAGACCTAAATAAATGGGGAAAACTACTGTTTGATAAATTAGAAGACTCACCATAGTAAGACATTGATTCAAATTGATGTATAGGTTTTATGCAATTGCTATCAAAATCCCAGAAAGACTTTTGTTGACATAGATAAATTTATTCTAAACCACATATGGAAAGGCACAGGGGCAAGGAGAGCTAAATAAAATTATCTTCAAAAAAGAAGAAAATAGTGGGAGGGAACACTCTCTACAATATTTGTGATTACTATGTAACCACAAGTCGGTGGGTTTTGGTGGAAGGATAGACCTATAGATCAGTGGAATAGAATAGTGAATCTGGAAATAGACCCACACACATATGCCCAAATGATTTTTAACAAGATTCAGAAGCAATTTAGTGGAGGAAAGATGGCCTTTCCAACAATGGTGATGGAGCAGATGAACTTTGACCTAAACATCAGATATATATAAAAATTCACACAAAATCGACTTTAGAAGAAAACACAGAATATCCTTAGGACCTAGGGTGAGGGAAAGAGTTCTTAGACTTGACACCAAAGGCATGATTCATAAAAGGAAAAATTGGTAGATTGGACCTAAGCAAAATTAAAACATTTGCTCTCCAAAAGATTCTGTGAAGAAGATGGAAGGACAAGTTATGTACTCCGAGAAAATATCTGCCAACTATATTTGACGAAGGACTTGGATCTAGAGTATATAAATTAGAAATTAGAAAATGGGCAAGCCATAAAATAAGCACATGAAAAGATGTTCAATGTCTAAGCACCTATCAGGATGGCTATAATAAAAAAAAGGTGGCAACATTCAATACTGACTAGAATGTGTGGAGAAACTGGATAACTCATACATTGCTGGTGGGACTGTAAAGTGGTAAAGCCACTCCAGAAAGTAAGTTGACAGTTTATTGTAAAATTAAATATGCAGTAACGACATAACCCAACAGTTACACTCTTCAGCATTTATATTCCAGAGGAATGAAAACCTGTCACGCAAAAACCTGTAAATGAATATTCATAGCAGCTTTATAATGTAATAACCCCAAATGGGAAACACACCAAATAGACTGCAATGGGTGAGTGGTTAAACAAACTGTGCTCTATCCACACCTTGGAATACTACTCAGCAATAAAAAGGAATGAACTGTTGATGCACACAACTTGGATGGCTCTCATGGAGTTATGCTTTTGAAAAGCCTAATCTCCAAAGGTTATACACTGATTCCATTTACATAACAATTTTGAAACAAATTGTAGACAAAGAGGGCAGATTAGTGGTTGCCAGTGGTTAGTGATGGAGAGGGAAGAGTGGTGGTGCGTGCAGTTACAAAGGGGGATGGGAGGGTGGTATGTAATGATGGAACACATCTGTATCTTGATTGTGGTTACACAAGTCTCCACATGTGATACAATTGCAGAGAACTATAACCGCCACACCCCAACCCCACAATACACACATATACAAATGAGTGCATGTGAGCCTGGTGAAATCTCAGTGAGGTCTGTGGATTGTACTGATATCAATTTCCTGGTTTTGCTGTTACACCACAGTTATGCCAGATGTTACTGCTGGGGGAAACTAGTTGAAGGGTACATGGAACCTCCTTGTACATTTTTTTCAATTTCCTATAAATCTATAATTATCTCAAAATAAAAATTTTAAAAATTCTGAAGACTATGTGTATATATGTACACATATAAATATACATATGTAAATATAAATAAGTGAAATGTTTCTTTTATTTATTAAGTGAAATGTTTCTTGAGAATATAACTTGAGAATTGAAAGTATGAGTTTCAAAGTCGTGAGCTTGATACTGGTTATTCAAGTTTTAATCAAAGTTTCTGTTATCGTTGAGTTATGTTGAAAATAATTTCCACTCTAGCTGATAACTGTATCTCAGTAAGGAAGCATAGTTTAAATTTTAAAAAAAGTGAAAAGAAATGGGAATAACAAAAGTCGTCATCTGTCCATACAGCTTATCTAATTTTCTAAGTGAAATATCTGAGAATTTTCATGCTTAATCTTAGTATCAAATGTGGTTACTAAATGGTGAGGCCCTGAGCTGTAGTAAGTTGAGTGGAGAAGAGCACGCAGACTGTGCTATTTTTATATGCCTCATTCAGAAAACCTCACCTGCGTAGAAACCTTTCTCTTCAGGTTGTGCTGAGCTTTGCTGGTTTTTTAAATGGGAGACGATCTCAGGCACACGAGAAGGGGAATTAAGTACACAGGACTTTACTTTTGGTGACTAGCACTGTTCTTTCCCCTCAACTTCCTAATTTGTAAATGTAACCTCCTTCCTACTTAGTGGGAAGAGCCGAGAAAGGACTTTCTTTCAAAGACACCTGAAATGTACTAGAGATGAGTGCTCAGTGTGTCCACATTCCTGTTGATGTGAGTGTGCTTTGTCATTCATCTCTGGTGAAAATCCAGTTGCTTGTTAAGACGGTACAACATAGATGTTCATAGGGAGTAGTGAATTGGCAGAGAATCATTGTCATGCCAGAAAATGGCCGTTTCCTGTTCAGGCTGTCATGTTGCATTTTGCTTAGTAATGAAACAGACAGAAAAACTAAAATGATGTTCACTTTTCCCACAATTTTGAACTTTTTTGTTCTAGCATAGAATATTCATGGAGCTAATGAAATTTTATAGGAATGCCAAATTATATACTGGCATCTTTCTGAATCAGAAAACATTTATAATAATACCAATAATCGAGCACCTGCAATTCTAATAGGTAAAAGATTGTACAGATAAACTTTAATAGCCAGCTGACATAGAAGAAAACTGAGAGTTTAATTTCTCTAACCCACATAGCTTGCATGGAGCCAAGATTCAACCCCAACCTGAAATCTTTCTACTATGGAACTGAATGCCTTTCGGGTACAGAGCTTGGGTTAAGGATTTTGGAAGGAGTGGAGATGGGAGGAAAGAGGAAAGGATATCCATTCCATGTGTACCATCTGTTTTTGAGGAAAATAAAGTCCAATGACAATGTAATGGTGATGGAAAAGCTTAATATTTTATAGATGTTAGTTATTCTCAAATTAATATATAATTGAAATAAAATCTCAGTTATCTGAATTTTGGATAAGAACATGATAAATTGATAAAGTTTATGTAGCAGAATAAATGGGTGAGAATAACAATAACAGATTGGGAGAAAAAGATTAATTATGGGAACTTTCCTTCCCAGGTATTTAAAAGGTAAATTGCAGCAAGGATGATGTAGTAAATCATGGAAGAGAAGAGAAAGTCCAGTAGGAGACACGTTCATATATGGAAAATGATGTTTCAAACCAGAGGCAAAAGGTTTGCTGTAAAAACTTTACTCGATTTTCTACCTCATGCCATTTATAAAATACCTTCCTTATAAAATCTTGCACATGTTTAAAAACTTGGGAAAAATATAAGAGTATATTTGGACTGCATTTGTGAATTTAAGTTATAATCCTAGGGTAGAAAAGTTTTTTTTTTTTTAAGCAATACATCAAGACCCCACACTATAAAGAGGAAAGAGTTGAAACTAAAAATTGGATAAAGTATGTACAATACCCATGGCAAACAGTAAATATCCATTGTAGTAAAAGGACTCCTAGACTTAGAAGACATCAGAGAGCTGATTTTGGTAAATGACCCAACAGACAAGCTATAGAAGAAACATGGGTGTCAATAGTGTAGTGGAGAGGCAGGCAATATGGGTAAAATGCTTAGGGAAACACAGGGAAGCAGGAGGGACAGATCATTATTAATCCAGCATTACTAAGGCTGTAGGGAAGAGCACTTCTGAGCACTTGTAGGAGTACATGATGGTATGTTAGATAACGGCCAGTTTGACATGAAATAGTGTATTTTAAAACTTGCATACTTTTAACTGAGAAATTGAATCATGAGAGTTTTCCTCTGGAAGCATTTGTATAATTGTTACAATAATAGTTGTACCATTCTTTACAACAGTGAGAAACTGGTAAGTAACTAAATGCCCCAGTGGGGGAGGTTGTTAAATAAGGGTGGATACTTTCAGACAGTTGAATACTGTAAGACTCCTCAAAGAATGAGGTGCATACACATGATGTGGTCTGCAATTACTTGCAAAACAGTGTGCATAGTATGAACATAAATTTGGAAGAGATATGTATATGCATTGGACATGGTCAGGAAGGATATTCATCAATTATACTGTGTTTTATTTAACATTTTTGGAGAATGTCAAGGAGATGGGATAATAGGATAATTTCATTTATAATTTTTTTTTTTTTTAGTTTTATGGCTGAATGACATGTTTTCTGAGTGGAGATTAGAAGTACTGGACAGCAGACTGGTGGGTCTTATGTCTCAGTATTTGGTAACAGCACTTGTGCCCAGTGGAATGTCTGCAATATTTATTCTCCTTCTTTCTCTGATAAGAATACATGGAAATCACTGAAAGCAAGTATTCATTGTGTTACAGGGAATTCATGTCAGTTCACCCAAGGCTTATGTATTTTTCGTTCTGACCCTAAGCTTGGAAATGCAAAGAATAAAAGATAAAAAAGTAGCAAGAAATGAAGACCATATATGTAGTGCTTGCTATGTGCCAGGTACTCGTATAACGTACTGGAGTCCACACACTCACCCTGCCCTCAGCCCTATGAAGTAAGTACTGTTGTCATCATGCCATTTCACAGGTGAAGAAACTGAGGCATCCATGAGATTTTTATTGCTGCAGACCCATAGCCAGCTGGAATTCGACTGGGAGTCTGTACTCCTTACCTTGGCTGTTTGCTTCTCCCACTACCTCTACCCTCCAAGTACCTCCGGGAATGCACGTGTGCATGTTCAGGAACTGGGAAGATTCCTTATAGCTTATCATCCAACTGGGAGGCTTTGAAAGGGGGAGAGGGCATTGTTAGTAACCATTATGGGACAAGCAAGAGTGAGCCAAGGCTGCTCTGGGGACAGAGACAGGTGAGCCTCCTGTGCAGGTGTGGAAGCAGTTGGCAGCAGGGTCTGTATTCAGATGAACCACTGGACGATTGCTCTTGTGTACATCCCCTTCTATTTTCTGAAGATAAAGAATAGATCTTATTTTAACCTCAATTTCCCCCTTTCTATTTTATAAATTTCTATTAATCTTTTCCAAATAAATCCCCATATACTACTTTTCCCAACTTACGGTCTACACACACCAAGTATTTATTATTGAGAAGTACCTGGTCGGTGAGAAAAGGAAGCTCTGTCCATCCTGGTGCTCACACCTCCCCTACATCCTGCCTGTCTGGTTGGTATAGAAAGTGAATGAACTAATGCATTAATTTTCTCAACAAATATTGATTGAACAGCTGCTGACCCTATAATAGATTTCTGATTTCCCAGAAAAATGTTGGAACAACCAAATACTGTAAACAAGGAATTTCTTTCAATAAGGATAAAGCGGGCTTCCTTGGTGGCTCAGTGGTTGAGAGTTCGCCTGCCGATGCGGGGGACATGGGTTCGTGCCCCGGTCTGGGAGGATCCCGCATGCCGCGGAGCGGCTGGGCCCGTGAGCCATGGCTGCTGAGCCTGCGCGTCCGGAGCCTGTGCTCTGCAACGGGAGAGGCCACAACAGTGAGAGGCCCGCATACCACACAAAAAAAATAAGGATAAAGCTATTTTGATTTTTTAAAAAGTTAACTCTTCCTTGTGCTAACTGATCCCAATTTTAGATTATCTATCTATCATCTATCTATCTTTATTCTTCAGTAAATCAAAATATTTATGTTAGCAGGTACATGAGAACTGACCAGAAGAATCTCTTCCTGTTGGCTTGCAAAATTCATCTATGCTTTCAGTTTCTATCTTGATGAAAATGTTTACATTGACCTAGCCAAAGAAATAAAATTTATCTGTATTTCAAAACATTTAATGATTGATCTTGCTATACTCTTATTTTCCATATCCAGTCCTGTTTTGCGTAGTGCGTTCTTCTTCCCCTGGGCTGTCACGTCATCACTGCATTGGAGTTCCCAGCCTTTTGAAGCAGACAGCAGAAACCACACAGACACGGATTATTTTTATAGTCAAACATTCCACAAGGAAGCGCCCATTGCCTCAGCTGTGTTAATGGTAATAAATGTCCAGCGTTTCTTTGCTCCTCCTGGAGTGAGCACATTGACATGACCCAGAATGTCAGAGGGCAGTGACGGCCCCTGGAGGCCTGGTGGTGACACAGGAGGCTAACTGAGGAAATCAAGAAGGTCAAACCCAAAGGGAAAAGAGTGTGCTTTGCCAGTTGTTGTCCTTCCTGGAAAATGCACTCTCTTCAGACCAAACCTGGCGAACACTGGCGACCGCGTCTGTGTGTCTGGGGGTGTCTCAGGCACCCAGCATCTTCAGACCGATCCTCCCTCCAGATCGAGGCCTGTTGTTATCTTGTTATCCGGTCCTTCAGTCAGTATTCACCTGCTACCTGCCAGTCCTCACAGGAACCGTGTGATGTTCAAATGGAAAAACATGCTAACTAGTTAATTACTTTGCTCTAGGTTCCAGAGCTACCCTGTGCTTCTGACCCACAGCCCTTAGCTGTTGGCCTTTCCCTGGAGGAATCGGCCTTCCTCCTGGAGGCCTGGGGCTTTCCCAAGCATAATGAAGGTGGTATGGTGCTTTCATCACACTCTCGGTGGAAGATTTCTGGTAGAAACATGTAGCTAACAATTTCAGAGGGAGTAATCCTCAAGACAGCAATTCCCATCATGTTTTATTATTTCCTTCCCGATAAACTGTTGATAAAGGAAATTCCATTATACCTCACTTTAAAACAAGGTATAAGAGTTGCCTTGTAATTTTATCATGTGGCTGGATAGTATATTTCTCTTCTGCTTTATACTAATGAAGAAATAATTTTCTGTAATTCCACCAAGGATACTGGCTTATGTAAGTAGCTTCTACTTAAAAACATTTTTTTTTTAATTTATTATTTTTTTTGGCTGCATTTTGGTCTTCATTGCTGCACGGGCTTTCTCTAGTTGTGGTGAGTGGGGGCTACTCCTTTTTGTTGTGTGCGGGCTTCTCATTGTGGTGGCTTCTTTGTTGCGGAGCACAGGCTCTAGGCGTGCAGACTTCAGCAGTTGTAACACGCGGGCTCAGTAGTTGTGACTCACGGGCTCTAGAGCGCAGGCTCAGTAGTTGTGGTACATGGGGTTAGTTGCTCCTGGGCATGTGGGATCTTCCCGGACCAGGGCTCGAAACTGTGTCCCCTGCACTGGCAGGAGGATTCTTAACCACTGCACCACCAGGGAAGCCCAGTAGCTTCTGTTTTTGAAGGGCCTTCAAACATGATGGAAGTCTTTGTGTTAATGAATAATTAGATCTATTTATCTATCGATCAATCTATCAGAAGTTGATTTTTCCTTATAACCAACTAAAATTCAGTGTTGACCTCGTTCCCAACACACAAATATCATTAACTACCCATTTTAGCCACTTTTGTGCATCTCTGTAAGAACAGCCCTAAGTGGTGTGCTGGCTCTCCTTCCCCTATTCACAGCCCTCCCGCTTGTGTCTTCTGCTTATTTACTGAATTTTCACATTAACTGTTTGCAGTTAGTATTATTGTGTGTAACATTTCATGCAGAAATTGAAATACAGAGTGTCAAGATATCAATATGGGGAGAAAAAGGATATGATGTTATGAGCTATTTCACAGGCAGGTGTAGAAATAGTCCTCCTGCTGGCCTGGTCTGCATGTCTTTGAATGCAAGTGTGGGCTTGTGTCTACCCTGCTTCCCATGTGTGTCCCCAGAAAGAACTTATTTAACTGTGAAATTAAAATAAGCCCCTGTCTAAACTCCAGAGTGAAGTCCAGGGAGCCAGCAAAGCTCAAAGTTTTATTCAACTTGAGAATTCAACAAGGATATTATCCTGGTGAGAGTTGTGAACAGTGAAAAATCATTCTCTCACTGGTGGGAAGAAGTCTTTTGAAAACTTGAGTTGAAATGAAAGGCTTGCTGTAGTAAGCGGTGCTTATATGTATGTGTCTACTGGTTTTTTTTTTATGCTATATTTTTGATTTATTATTGTTTGGTGATTTCTGTTATTTTTTATTTAATAGGTCACATATTTCCTGCAAATAATTACATTTTTAAAACAAGTAGAATTGCAAAATCAGTGTCGATCACAAACATAATTTTTGGATGAAAATAGTATTATTGATTTGTTAAAAAGTTTAAAAAAGAGAGATTGCATCATTCATATTAGTGTTGCTGAGAATAAAAGAATGATGTCAATAAGGCTAAATGTTGTACCCAAATTTTATTCATGATTGCTTGACAAGAGTTATTTACCAGTTTCTTTTGTAAGTGTGGTGCATGTGTGAATTCATTTACTGCTTACAAAGGTCCTATGAGGAAAGTATATTATTATTAACCCTTAAAAATATTTTATTTTATCCAAGGATAGTTGATTTACAATGTTGTGTTAATTTCTGCTGTATAGCAAAGTGATTCAGTTATACATATATATACATTCTTTTCATATTCTTTTCCATTATGGTTTATCACAGGATACTGAATATAGTTCCCTGTGCTATACAGTAGGGCCTTGTTGTTTATCCATTCTCTATATAATAGTTTGCATCTGCTAACCCCACACTCCCAATCCTTCCCTCCCCTCCCCTACCCCCTTGGCAACCACAAGTCTGTTCTCTATGTCCGTGAGTCTGTTTTGCAGATAAGTTCATTTGTGTCATTTTAGATTCCACATGTAAGTGATATCATATGGTATTTGTCTTTCTTTGTCTGACTTCACTTAGTATGATAATCTATAGGTCAATCCATGTTGCTGCAAATGGCATTATTTCATTCTTTTTAATGGCTGAGTAGTATTCCATTATACATGTATACCACATCTTCTTTTTCTGTCCATGGACATTTAGGTTGTTTCCATGTCTTGGCTATTGTGAATAGCGCTGCTCTGAACATAGGGGTGAACATATCTTTTCGAATAGACTTTGTTTGTATATATGCCCAGGAGCGGGATTGCTGGATGACATGGTAGTTCTATTTTTAGTTTTCTGAGGAACCTCCATACTGTTTTCTGTAGTGGCTGCACCAACTTACATTCCCACCAACTGTGTAGGAGGGTTCCCTTTTCTCCACATCCTCTCCAGCATTTGTTAATTGTAGACTTTTTAATGATGGCCGTTCTGACCAGTGTGTGGTGGTACCTCATTGTAGTTTTGATTTGCATTTCTCTAATAATTAGGGATGTTGAGCATCTTTTCATGTGCCTGTTGGCCATCTGTGGTGGTACCTCATTGTAGTTTTGATTTGCATTTCTCTAATAATTAGGGATGTTGAACATCTTTTCATGTGCCTGTTGGCCATCTGTCTTCTTTGGAGAAATGTCTATTTAGGTCTTCTGCCCATTTTTTCCTTCGGTTGTTTGTTTTTTTGTATTAACTCTTTTTTATTGATGAGGAGACAGAGGTGCAATTGGATTGAGTAATTTTTTTTTTTTGGATTGAGTAATTTTTGCCATGTCATACAGCCAGCAAAAAGTAAATGAGGATTTGAGCTCAGAAATTCTGAGCTCTGAATTTTTCTTCTTACCTTCTGGATCATACTTCTCATTAAGTCAGTCATTAATATGTGTGTAAAACCCAGGCAAAAATCGCAAAAAAATAAAATGGCCTTAAAATGTAAGGGAAGAGCAATGTCCATGAGTGTCCTGTTGACTGTGAGTGAGATGAAGGTGGGCTCAGCCCCACCCCTGCCATTTGCACCCCCTCCCTGCCCCCCATGGCCTCAGACCAGGCTCTCTAGCCGTTCAGCTTAGTGTCCTTCTCTGTACAGTGGGATGCTGTGTGTGTGTGTGTGTGTGTGTATGTGTGTGTACACTAGGAAACTGTAGCTTTCATTCTGTAAATCTTATTTTTCCACATGTTCCTCATCACCGAGTCAGTGGGTATTAGGGTTTCAGGAAATGGGACATCACCAACAGAAGAAAAATACATTTTCTCAGCTTGGACTGTCAAAGCAGATGTTTACTAGGCTTTTCAGGAATTCAGTGGATTTGAAAGCCAGGTTTTTCAAATTTCCTTTTGGGTATCTTGGTGTTCCTTCCATAATGACAGAGAAAATACTCCTTTTGCTTTACATGGCTAGGCCATTTATGTGTTCAGTTTACACATCCATTTTATAATATTTAGTGAATGCCTTTATGCTACAGGCCTCATTCTAGGTTTACATCTAGGGTTATATCAGGGAAGAGAGTCAAGTCCCTGCTATGCTGGAGCTGACAGCCTTTGGAGAGACAGACAATAAGCAAGCATGTGAGTACAGCCCTGTGTGTCCTATGAGGACAACTGCTCTGGAGCTTGGAGAAGCTGAGCAGAGCAGGAGTAAGGGCCTGGGGGCAGCAGTCAGGGAGGCCCCGCTTCGAGGCCGGAATTTGGGTGTGCACCTGGAGGACGTGAGGGAGCAGGTATGCCTGGAGGAAGGACACTTTGGGTAGAGGGGATGGAGAGTATAAAATTTTGCTTGAGGAAAGAAAGCAGAAACCATCAGATCCATTTTTGGCCCCAGGGGTTGTGGGGAGAAATGAGATGCGGAGAAAGTGGGAAGTACCCCAGTCATGCAACAGGGCACTTTGGGGCCTTGTCCCTGGAGGCTTTAGAAACCCCCAGTTACCTTGACGGTTCTTCCACTGGAGCCATGCACAAAGGCTGCAGGCCTCCGGGAACCCCGGCTGTATAGCTCTGTGCTTTTGTCTAATGGGGCATTGGAAAGATGGGGCCAGGTGGCCGTCGATGGTACACTGTCCTGCTCCCTGGCCTCCCCAGGTCTGTGTATCCCAAGGAGGGGAATGCGGAGGAGGGGCCCTCTGGACTGGGGTGGTGGGCAGAACTGTGAGACTGGGGGCTCCAGGGTTGTTGCCTACACATCACTTCTGAAGGCCAGTTGTAGGGAGTTATGCTCTGCAGTCTCCAGGATGGGGAGTAGAGCAGTCTGAACACTGTGCAGCTGGGACCACTGAGAAGGCAGGGGCCCCGTGCTGTCCCGTCACTGCCCCCCACCCACTGAGAAGGCAGGGGCCCCGTGCTGTCCCATCACTGCCTCCCCTCTACTGCTAAGCCAACAGATGCCATCTTGGAGAGGACCTGGAAAGGCAGGTGAGATCTAAAAGACTAGATTTTTTTAGAAAAGACTATAAGTATGTATCTTATAGGTAGATTATTGAATCAGACTTCTTTTACTCATGCATACTCAGTATTAGTGATACCTGAAGTGTGAACCTTGTTGAGGATAATCACACAGGAAGCTACATTTTCACTGCATATTTTGGTGTCATGTGAGCAAATTTACATAACCAGATGTATTTAAATTGCTTAGCACAAAACCTGGCCTGTGTAAAGAGCTAAAATAAAAGTCACCTGCTGGTGTGATATGGGCTAATATGTCTAGGAAGGTCTGAGATATTCTGAAAAATGGCACACAAATGGAAACATGAGAGTTCTTTGAATTTGAAAGATTGGGAACAGTCCTAAAGTACCTGTGTGATGAGATCTGAAATAAATTAATGATGACTCTTCTAGATTACTATATCAGAGCCTTTTTGGAAATTTTTGGTAGTATGAACTAATCTCTCCCTTATGAATATCTTGCATTGCCAGTATGTGCAGTGTGGCTAAGGTGGTTACTTGCTCATAAAATCCACCGTCTCTTCTCTCCTGGACCTGCAGTAGACTACATTCCCCAGCCTCTCATGGAGTCAGATGTGACCTTGTGCTTGAGTCCCTTGGAAGTGAGCCCCTTCTAGCTGTGGCCTGTATATATACACCCTGTGTACATGCTGTATGGAGACAGTGCCCAGGCTAACCTTGGAAGCTGTGTGTTGAAGGTGACAGAGTCTCCTTATACTTGGGGACCCAAATGAGTGGAGGGGACCACCTGCCTAGTGCAGTCACATAGGAAGAATTAAGCTTTGATGGTGTTAGGGTTTGGGGTCTCATTAATACAGCTAACCTAACTAATTAGCCTAACCTAATATAAGCAAGGTATGATAAACCATTTGACAGAGCACCCCTCAGCTTCTCCCTCATAAGAATGTCTCTCTTTTCTATTTAAGTCTTATCTTTAGGTATGTGGTTGAGGGGGGTAAGAATCAATCTGGGTAACTTTGTGTTTTGACCATAGACTTAACAACTCTACTTGAAGATGGTATTTTCGTTAGTACAAGTATTGTACTTTAGTTTCTCACACATGTATAGGTTAGAATTTCTGAGACTATGTGTATTATAATTTTGAACAAATAGGTAAATATATTGTGGGTAATGAAGGCCACATTTCTTGTTGTCAGAGAAAGGAATGACAAATGAGGATGATGAAGACTAGAATGAACCTGTGATCTGTGAGCTCTTGGGTTTTTAATGTACAGACACAGAGAGAGATACAGGAATGGATGCAGATGAGCGAGATGTGGTTGTATGTACATACACTTGGATGTCCCAGTCCTGTCCACTGAAAGCCCAGGAGACAGTGACACCTCAGTAGCAATGAGCACACCCAGCTTCCAGATCTTGGTTTCTAAATATTCTCCAATAAAAACCAGTGTTCCTTGGACTGATTGCAGGGCTGGGGCAGGAAAAAACAAGATGAACCTAGAATATCTTTCTGTATCGGAGAGTAAGAAAGTGCTGAAAAGTGATGGGAACCTATTGCAAAAACATGGGAACCAAGTTGAAGTGGCCAAGTCTGGGACAATTTGAGCAAGAAAGAAGGACAGTAATGGATATAACCTAGAGAATAAAAGTAACCCACAGAATAAGGTATCCATGAGTTCACACAGGTTCAAATAAATAATTTAGTAAATAAAAATGTAAATAAGTAAGTAAATAAGCAAGAAAGGACAACCCTCCAACACTGTACGATGATGGATTTAGAGAATCACCATTTGGTAGGCATCATAGCGACAATTGGTTCAGGCAAGAGTGACCTGTGAATTTAAAATTAGTGGGTGAAATTTTGATAGGAAACAGTATTTGCATAGTTTCAAAGTGTCTCCCTACAAGATATGTATTAATTATAAAAGGAAATAATAGTGAGTTTACAGTGTAGAAACTCTGCAGACACCAGGTTAACCAAGTGATGAAAGTTACCTTTCTAGCCTTGGCACAGATAGACATCCTACATCTTCTGATATGATGCACTGAGAAGGGCACCATTCTGCTTCTGTGATGTTCTCGCCCCAAACACAGAGCCTGAACTGAATCACGAGGAAACTTCAGACAAACCCAAACTGCAGATAGTCTACAAGATACCTTGCTAGTACTCCTCAAAGTATCAAGATCTGAAAGGCAAAGAAAGATCAATGAAGGGTTCAAGATTCCAAGACTAAGGGGCCAAGACAACAAAATGCAACATGTGATCCTGGTTTGGATCCTGGCCCAGAAAGGGATATTAGAGGATCTGTAGATGAAATGTGAATAAGGTCTGTAAGTGAGAATACCATTGTTGACTTCATGGTTTTGATCGTTTTACTCTGGTTTTGTATGGTGTTAACAGAGGAAGCTGGACAAATGTTATATGGGAAGTATTTTGTACTACTTTTGCAATTTTGAAACTATTTCAAATAAAGAATTCAAAACATAAAGAAATTAGAAATAATTCACATGTAAGCATCATTACCCGTTGCTTGCTATGAGGTAAAGGCTCTTTTTCACTTTGGAGGCATGAACTTATCTGAACGTCTTGCATGGTACCTGGGAAGACAGCTGAAGTTACAGCCATTTAAACTTTCCCAGGAAAATATACGACCCATTGAAATGCTTCACAAGCCTACAAGAATCCAGACTTATTCTTGTGTGTGCTCCAGACGCCTCTTCCTAAGAACGAATTCATTCTACAGATATCTGTTGAATGTTTGTACCAGGCACAGCTCTGTAAGGGACAGGGATGAATAAGGAATGGCATCTGTCCAAGGAGGTTACCTGTTCCCAGTTGCATTTGTCAGGTCACGGCCAACTTCATCACAGTGTGTTGTGTGCTACCTGTTCTGGGATAGCCCTGAAGGGAGTGGGGGGAGCCACTGATGTTACCAGATTCGTTTTGCAAGCAGAAGAGAAAGGATTGAAGAACAAGTGACATTTCAGGAAGATGGGCAGAATGTTCCCTGGGAGAAGAGTGTTCTCAGTCAACAGCTCTGCATAAAGTGGTTAAGAACCTGCCTGCCAACGCAGGGGACCCGGGTTCAATCCCTGGTTGGGGAAGATCCCACATGCCACAGAGCAACTAAGCCCATGAGCCACAACTGCTGAGCCCACGTGCCACAACTACTGAAGACTGCGCACCTAGAGCCGTGCTCCGCAAGAAGAGAAGCCACCACAATGAGAAGCCCCCTCACTGCAGCGAAGAGTAGCCCCCGCTCGCTGCAACTAGAGAAAGCCTGCGCGCAGCAGTGAAGGCCAAACGCAGCCAAAATAATAAAAAATAAAAGAGCTCTGCATGAGTAAAGACAAATACGAAAGCTTGGCTTATTGGAGAATAGCCAGGAGAACTGAGTGACGAACATGTGGGCGTGGCAACAGAGGACAACGTGAATAAAACAAAAACACAGAAAGGGTGTTTCCCGATTGCAAGATGTGCCGCTAAGGAATCTGCTCGTTCCTTGTGGCTAACGAGTCTGTTTCTGACATTCTTTCTTATTGAAAAGAAATGCAGGGAGGAACACTGGTACAGTGTTTGAGATCAATTTCTTTTCTTTTTGCGAATAACCAGTGGAGCTTTAGGAGTTGTGGGCGCTGGTTTACCTAATGGGCAGGAAGAAAGAGAGGGAGGCAGTGATAACCTCAGTCCCCAAAGTCATGGGGATAGGGACCATGGCTGGAGGCCAGCTGTGTGTGTCCACATCGGCCGCTTCCATGCCCTGTGTCTGCACTCACAGGCACTGTCTCCATGTGTGTAGAGATAATTACTTGCTTAAATTAAACCTGAGAAGCTCATTCTTTGCAAAATTATAGCTGATGAATGCCAAAACGTGGGATTTCTTAGTGTGAGAACAGCTACCCTAGGCGGGGATTATATTCTAAGATAGTCTATACTTATCAGGATATAGAATTATAAAAAATGTCTACAGCAAAGCAGGATACAACATTCCAAAGACTCAAATTATTTTATCATAGGAAAAGGTAAATGATGTGTATAAGCCTGTTCAAAGCACACATAGTTTTATACTGTGACCTTGTAAAGACGCTAATGATAATATTAGTGTGACAGATTTCTTCTGCAAATTGAGTAGGGTTTTCTTATGAGTTTTCTCTGATTTGTGTCACTTCAAGATCCCTTCCTCCCCTTATTAATGTGCTTATCCTGGGCAGAACTTGAAATGTTCTTGATGGAAGTACTAAGGCCCTTTTGAGTGACATTTTGGAACCTACACTGAAAGTCTCAGTGTTGAGAGCTTTTATATTATTATTAAAATGAAGTCATTTCCCTGGGAGATGAATGCTAAAATCTAAAATAGTATGAAGCTGATAGGTCCCTGAGGCAAAGCAGTGGGCAGAGAAAGTCAGTAAGATTACCTCTGAGCGGGGAGCCCCATGGGGCCAGGCCAGTTCTGACACACACAGGCAGAGTATCAAAGGCAGGCCTTTTGGATCCCGGACTGCATTTGAATGGAGGCAGAAATCCTGAGTTCTGTGACTTTTTCTCTAGTTAGCCATTGAATTGGGTTGGCCCAAAAGTTCGTTTGGGTTTTTTCCGAACAAACTTTTGCGCCAACCCAGTATTTCTGAATGAATAACTCTGCCTTGGGCTTCAGTTTCCCCACCTATAAAATCAAAACGTTTGCGAAGATGATGTGTAAAGATGCTGCCAGCCTTGAAATTCTGTCAGATATCAGGGCTGAATGTTAAAGTCTAAGGAATAAATTGCCTTAGAATTTTCCTCTTCAACCCAAATCACATGTAAGAAGTGAAGGTGAGAAGCCAGTTGAAATTTTCATGGCTCATCCTGTGGTTTATTGCTACCTGAGAGCCTTTTTCACCAAGACCCTAAGTGACCCAGAAAGATAACCAACCAGAAGGCCTCAGAGTCCCTGAAATCTTTGAGTCCCTTTGAAGGGGACAGGGAACCTTTAAAAGAATGACATAGCCATTGAGGACACGACATAAACTGGTTAGAACCAACTAGGTCCAAGATGGCAGATGAGTCAACTTCCACTAGACCTTGAGCCTCATTATACGCTTATTGTAATACATCAGCTAAATGACACACCCACAGGCGCCATGACGGTTCTGAGGCTGACCAAAAAGTCAAAAAGTGGGTAGTGGTCCAATTCCTGGAAATCCCTGCCCCTTCCCCAAAATAGTTGGAATAATCCTCTCACTCATTAGCCTATGAAGTTACCCAGCCCATAAAAACTAACCATCCCATATTTCCAGGCCTCTCACCTTCTGAGATGGCCCACACATCTGTCTGTGGACTGTGTTTCTCCCAGGGCTGCTCTCACCTTCTGAGACGGACTGAATTCTGTCTATGGAAATGTGTATCTCTCTAAATAAACCTGCTTTCACTTTATTCTGTTTAGCTCTTGAATTCCTTCCTGCACGAAGCCAAGGACCCTCATTTGATGTACTGTCCCAGGGACTCCATGAGACCTGGGACATGACCATCCTCTTGCACCCCATTTTTTTTAAAGCTTTGTATATGCACTTTATCTTTTGAACCAGAAACTATTCCATCTTTTAAAAATTAATTAATTATTTTTTGGCTGTGTCCAGTCTTTGTTGCTGCACGCGGGCTTTCTCTAGTTGCGGTGAGCGGGGGCTGTTCTTCATTGTGGTGCACGGGCTTCTCATTGCGGTGGGTTCTCTTGTTGCAGAGCACAGGCTCTAGGCACGTGGGCTTCAGTAGTTATGGCCACAGGCTCAGTAGTTGTGACTCACGGGCTCTAGAGTGCAGGCTCAGTAGTTGTGGTTCATGGGCTTGTTGCTCTGCAGCATGTGGGATCTTCCTGGACCAGGGCTCGAACCCGTGTCGCCAGCATTGGCAGGCGGATTCTTAACCACTGTTGCACCCCATTTTTTTCTGCAACACCATGTTCTCAAATTCTGTCTCTTATAAACGAGTAATCCAAATAGTCACCCAGAGATTTCATAAAGTGGCTCTTAAGTCTCTGTTTTGTGGGCTAGTTCTGCAGCTCCCCAAACTGTCTTAGAACTAATCCCAGCAGCCCCATTTATCCCTTCTCCCAACCCAACTGAGTAAAGTCTGAGGTGGGACCTTGACCTGATTGAAAGCTGGCCTGCTACACCTGTTGAGGACTTCTTTCCTAGATGGAGCAAATTGAGCCAAGGGAAAATGAAGTTCGATGGGGTGAGTATGGAAGTATTGCCTAGGGCCTGCATACACTGGGGAGCTCATTAAAAAATACTGCATTCTAATTTAAAGAATGCAAACTTCTTTTCCGAGTAAGATTGAGTAGCCGGAGCTTGAGGTGGAGTTGTAGTTGGAGAGATCACCTGTGGTTATGCAGGAAGCACTAATTGAACCACTGCTGTGGACACCAGTCTTCTGCAGTGTTCTGAGATATTCCTGCAAAATCCTCCAGGACATGGAGGGTGCAGCCGAAATCTGCCAGTTTGGCTCTTCCTTGGCGTCTCAGCAGACTCACCAAGGAGCCTTGAGTAATCAGACTGGGGAGCAGGGTCTCTGTGGGCATTTGGGGTGTGGGCCCTCGAGCATCTTTCAGGAGGGTTAGATTTTTCTGGCCCTACCTGCTGAATCCAGCAGCTCTCCAGGCCTTCGGTTGCTGGAAGGCCACACGGACACGTGGCCTCGGGAAAGCTGGTGGAGACTTTCTGGTGGATGGAAGGAGGATGAAGCCCTTGCAAAATGACATGCTTGCTCCTCGCTCAACATTTCAAATGTTGGCATGCTTTTAAAATTTTTCCTGGTGGATCCAGTTTGAAGCCCACTTTTGAGTGCTTTATTTGACTCAGTGATGAAATTGAAATTCTGTGAACTCTTTATGATAAAAGAAAGCAAATAGAATCTTTGAAATATCAGCAGGGCTTGACTCACTGGATTTATAGGTTTCATGTTTCAGTCTTAGGCTTTATCTCCATTTCCCAGCTTCTATTTCAGTTTTCAATTTGAGGAATTTTTCTTCCTTTTGAAATAACTAGAAAAATCTCTGGGACTGTATAGTTAGCTATCTGTATGTGTGTAAAATAGTTTGGAAAGAAATAATGTAAAGAATTCATGAATTGGAGAACTCTAATTCTTAAGAAAAAATATTTGTGGTTTAAGGGAAACCTGGTACCTTTTGATGGGGGAGGGGAAAGGAGATTGAACAGTTGCTAGTTTTTATAAATATTTCTCTGTGGGTCCCTCAGTACTCTGAACTAAATGCCTGCTTGCCGTCTGGGCTCTGAGTCACAGTGCCCTGTGTCTCATCACACGGTTATTTAAGACCCCCGAGTCTACCATCCATGTGAGTGAAGGTGATCTGATAGCTAGGAGATCAGTAATGACTGACGGCAGCTGGGTATGGGGTACAGATAACACAGAGTCTGATGATCTGCCGGGTTTGGGGATTGCTGATTTGGGTTATGATATTAACTGTTAGGTTAGATTTTGCTTTTAACCCTTTCCCTTCTCATTCTGACCATCCTCATTTCCTGAACTAGTTTGTGAAGTTAGTAATCAGGACTCGCCTTCCTGAGAATAGCTGTGTCCAGACTGATAACCTGACGTATTTCATGACAGAAACAGCTGTCAGTTTGGGGTAATAAGATGCAATATAGGAATCGTATGTTCACACTTTCAGGCAATTTAAAACATAGTGTTTGAAAGATAGTAAATATATGTTATCTAATGTTGTCAGTCAATTCAAGGTTGGAATATTTTAAATTTAACTTTTACTAGCAATGTTGCAAAATGGAGCATATTAAAGTATGAATAAAATTTTATATGAGCAGTTTTAATAATTATCGACAATTGCTTGAATCCCCATGCCATGGATTTTCATAGAATGTTTTCATGCCTGATTAGAAGTGTAAAATTGGAAGAAAGCACATTCACTGTGTGGGGGGTGGCAACCTGAGTTCCTAGAAAGGTCCCCGTACTTGTCCGTTTGGGTGTGGTTGTCCTAGAATAGTCCACACTGAGTGGGTTGTTCCTCGGCTCCCCTGTGGTCCAGCCTGCTTCTCCCCCAGCTCTGTGCTGCCTCCATGTACCCAGAGCAGAGACCATGGGCTGTTGTGCAGGCAGCAAGAATAACTACAATCCAGAGCAAAGTTTGTGCTGTCCAGAGCCAGTGTGGTACATGCAGGGAGGATGCAGAAAGGACCAAGTGCCGCACCTGGGAGGTGGATCCCCAGGAGATGGAAGGAGGGGGGGCCTGGGTGTGCGGTGGTGCAGACGTTGGGTTCTAGGTGCCTCTGGCTCTATAAATAGCATCACACCATTGCTGCTGCATCATGATCATCATCCTACCTGTTTTTAATTCCTGGGGTGGTTTCCACCTCCACTCCAACATGCACTCCCTCACACCCCCGCACATTCAGGGAAAGAGGGTCAGCCTGGGGCATTCAGTTGCTGAAAGCTATTCTGCAGTTTGTATCCTCTGGGACCCTGGGAGAAAAATCAATCACAATCATATGTTTCGAAGATGAGACTTCTGTTTCCTTCTGAGAGTAAGGGTATTGAGTAGCTACTCATGTAGCATGAGTTGGGTGGACTTCCATTGGGAGGTGTGGGGAATTCCCGCAAGACTGTTTCCCATTCTATCTGAAAACCAGCCTCTGTTTTCACAGTGGTTTAGTTTGTGTTCTTACCGTGGCTTGCTCCCTGGGTATTTTGCTTTTAATGTCTGGAAGAAACAGCAACTCTGGACATTTATAAAGAGCAATCTCTGGAACGTCAAGGTCACGTTCTATAGGTTATAAGTGATCGGCAATAAAGCAAGCCTGTATGCCAGGCCATGGACCTTTTTAATAGTTCACTGTCAAAGGACCCATTGTTCACTGTCAAAGGACCCATAGTTCACTGTCAAAGGACCCATTGTGCACACAAGGCAGCAGATGAGTTTCAGGCAATGAAGACAGCAGCTGTTAGTATATTTCATACCTGCTGTTAGTATATTTCATATTATCACAGGACCAGTGCACCAACTCATGCACTTTAACAACATTTTCCAACATTTCACTATCAAGAACATATTGTGTATGCTCAAGATGGGTAAGAGAATTGAGCTTATAATAGTAATTGTTTCACCATTTGGTCAACATAACTACCGATGGTAAGTCATATCCTCCTAGTTCCTGACTTGGCTTACTTCCATCATGTGGCATCTTTGTGAGAGTCTTATTACATCGTGTGGGTTTTCTTGCCTCTGTCTTTGGGGATGTAGCACATCCCACACACGGCTGCAGGAAAATCCTCTCTGACCATCATATCTGTTGCCCTGTTCTCTGCTTGGTTCTTAGAGAAGCTTCTGAGGACCTTCCACAATCAAAGTTGACTTTGCAGTGTAGGGGATGAAAAAATTTCCCTTCTTGTAAGTTCTGTGGCTGGTTTAATAATTAAATTGACATAGATAGATTAACGGGAGAAAAACAAATTTAACTTCATATGTACAGAATTCCTACAAAGAAATGAGACTCAAAAGCAGCCAGATGATTGAGGCTTATGTGCCATCTGAGCTAAGGAAAGGGATAGGGCTCTGGGGCTTCAAAGGGAAGGAGGGCCTTCATTGGGAGGTGAGAAGAACAAATGTTTGGTAAGTAGAGTTGCCCTGCCATGCAGATAAGTCTCTCAGAGGAGAGTTATCTCTGGCAATAGCTCTCTTCCTGGTGCAGGCCCCCTTCTGATTTCTTTTAGGTGGTTAAAGGGGAGGTAAAAAGCTTTTCCTGAGTCTTCTGGGTCTTGACTGTCTTCAGCTCAAAATAATCCACCAAAGTGGCTAAAGTGGCATATTCTGGTGTTTATTTTTCTGAATCCCCTCAGCAGCTCAGAAGTGGTGGCTTCAAGAAATTGTTTTTTCTGCCCTTCCTCAGACCTTGCTGACCTCCTGTCTATTAATTGGCCCAAGTCCCCCGCATTCTATCCTGCCTGCGTCCATCAGTGGCTGGTCCTGGAGAGCAATAGCCTCTCCCCAGGCCACATGCGCCTTATCCTTCAGGTCACTCACACTTGGTCTCCTCCACCCGCTGTCTGCTCTCTTTTCTGCACACCTTTAGCTCATCTACATTTAACCAGGACTTCGTTTTTATACTTAACTGTGAGGCTTTGTACTTTTTTGCATGCTGCTTTTTTGGGATGTGTTTTATCTCCCCTTGAGGCAGGTGATGGTTCCTTTTCTCTGTTCTTGGTGTGTCCTGTAAGATCTTCCTGTTCTACATGGGTTCAGATTTGTCTTTGACAAGTAAGTGTGTGTCGAACTTCTCCTGTGAACCAGCAACAGTCTCAAGTGATTTCAAACACAGGTGTCATCATGACTAACAACAACAACAAGAATAAGAGTAGAGAGATATTGAGGGATTATTGTGTGTCCAACACTGGACACACAGTACACTGCAAACAGCAGTTTGCATGTATCGTCTCATTTAATTGTCATAATGAGACGTGTTAGGACTGTGGGCAGGACTGTTCTGAAGCCTGTTCTGCATGTGAAGGAGCTGAGGCTTGAAGGTTACATAAGCTGCCCAAGGTCATGCATCTCCCTTGACAGAGTTCTCATGTGTTGCATGGAAGGCAAGCACATGCTCCCTGGCGCAGTCGCCTTGCTGACCTGTGTCAGAGTTTCCTTCTGGGCCAGCGGGCCTGTCAACAGATGCCCCCCTCCCCCCTACACTGGCCCCACCGCAGCAAGCCAGCCTGGGAGGGGACTTCAGAACTTGTCATCAACAGACACTCGTACTTTTCTGCTGTGCTTCTCTCCTTTTTTGGCCAATTCATCTGATTTTTTTAAGGTATAGCATACCTGCAGTAAACAGGGTGAGGTGCACACATCAAGTGTGCAGCTTGACAAATGGTCACATACACAGAAGCTCCTGTCACCAGGGTTCCGTCAAAGAGGGAGTATTCTCAGCCCCACCCCCCACACTGATGGAAAGGGCAGATTGCGTGGCTTTTCCCGGAGCTTCTGCACCCCTGCCTCCAGGACTAGTTCTTTCCTGAAGTGGCCATCACGTGGATCCCTCTCTTGGAGAAACTTTTTGATTTGCCCCTCTGCTATCCACCCCCCCCCCGCACCCTACAGACCCCTGGCCAGAGCCTGCCCGTGGCCTCCTCCTTCCACACTTGGGACCCATAGCACCACATTTCAGGGCCATGGGAGATGAGGAGCTGTCCACGGTGATCCGGCTGCCAGTGCCGTGGACTGGGCATTGTCTCACCTCCAATCCATAACCACCCACTCGCTTTCCCACCCTCCACCTCTGTGCTCAGAACCTCCTTCCTGGCCACGGCCTCAATAGATGGCCTCTCGTCTCACATTTGGACAAATAATAAAAAGGGTTTCAAGAGGGTATCTACTTGGCTGTCCTCACAGCATCATGTCCTCCACAAACATGCCTTCACCCCAGCACTGCTCCCCCTCTCACTGCTGCATCCCTCCCTCAGCTGCTCTCGGGACTGAGGACCACCGTCTTCTACCAGAGTCCTTCTGGACCTTTCCCCACTCACGCCCTCAAGGCCAGTTCACCTCTACCAGCAGAGCCCTTTCTCTATCCCTACCCCACGCCTACCCCATGTAGCTCTCCGTGGTCTCCTGCTGTGTCTGTGGCCTTGGTGTGACTTCCTTTGTGTGTCCCAGCCAGCCCCTGGAGTATAGCCTGCAGGGCCTGGCTTCCTCTGAAGACTGAACTCCACCACCCCGCTGCCCACCTCCTACACCTCTGTGCATGAAAGGAGCCTCCCCCTAACCTTTCTAAAGTTGGTGCCTGCCCTCTGCTTCCCTCCCAGGCTTTCAAATGTCATAGGCACTCTGATAACACCACTAATGTATAGTGCAAGTCCACCCTTCTCCCAAGGGCCAGATCCCCATTCTCAACAACTACTGGGGGTTGAGCTTTGCAAGTATGAAATGTCTGGAGCAGAGCTCTTGAGTCATTGGCTCCTGGCTTCCACATACTCTTGATCAACAGAGACTCCTCAGAGTGCTGCTGCCACATCTGTACAGATTAGGTCTTCTGCCAATCCATCCTCCCCCACAACTTCATCATCTCCATCTGGACTCGACCTCTTTGCCTCCCCTCTTGTTCCCTCTCCTCACATGGTAGCCAGAGTGACTATTGGCAGTCAAGCATTACGTTCCCTACTTTAAATCCTCTGATCCTTTATGTCTTCCCGGCCCTGCTCTCTGTCCCGCTTCCTGTCCTGTCCTACTGCCCACCTCCTCCTCAGGCCCAGGACTCTGATCTTCTGGCCATTCTGATGTTCCACCCATGCATTCTGCTCTGTCTCCCTCAGGCCTTGCACTTATCTTCTCACTCCCCGTTCCCTGTCTGCACTGGGCAAGTGCCTTCTCAATACTCACTTGACACCTCAGTCTGTGGCACTGAACCCCGATTCCATCTGCAGTGGAAAAATGTGTCTTTCTCCATGTGGCTGTGTCTGAAACATCTCAAATTCACCATTCCCAATAATGAACGCATCTCTGAAATGAATGAAACCATGAGGGAAACAATACCCCTGCCATTTCCATCACCCAGGACAGGCTCAGGTTCATCCTTGACTCCAGCTCCCCCTCAACCTGCACCTCTAATCAGTCATTCACTCTGATGGACTCAGTATCCTTGATACTTAAGTCTCCATACTCTTTTTCATCCTGCCACTGTTTTAATTCAACATCTTGCCATTTCTTACTTGGATCTTTGTAGTCACTTCCTAACTGGTTTCCTTGCATCTGATCTTACCATCGATCCTCTGTGCTGACAATATGATATTCATTTATTATAAATCTTATAACTTCCGTACAAAATATTTGCTAGAAGTATGCCTGCCCTGCTTCTCTAATAAGAGCCTCATCCACAATATTCAGTGCAAATATTTTCTCCAAGAAGCCCCTCTGGCTTCCACAGATACTTTCTTCCATGGTCTCATAGCATCTGCTACATTTTTGTTAAAATATTTTTCATATGTGTGTACTCATGCATTTCTGTGCTCATTTCTCCTTGGAATTATGAATGCCTCTTGGATGGAAACCACATTCCCATGTTTCTAGGCACTTGTAACATGTGACACATCACCCACGGCAGAGTCGTAGCCTAAGCACTGATTCTCAGATGTGAATTCTCTTTCCCCTCTGAACTTGCACCCCCACATCCCCTCCTCACAGACTCACTGAAGGTAAAGGAGGGTGGGTGGGAGACTAAGAATCCCTTTTAGTTTCATGCAGAGATCTGGCTTCAAGAATCTTGATGAATGAATGAATGAACCCGGCACTCTCTTCTTCCCAGAAAACCCTTGCTGATGACTCCACCTCACTCATTGCTCTTACTTTCAGGTCTCTTTGCGCTTGATATTTATGTTTCCTCTCCTCATGCCTTTGTTCTTATTTTCTACTTGTTTTAATTTGGGTTGTTTTTAAAAAAAAAAATGAACACAGGTGTCACCAGAAAGGGAGCGAACCTTTTTTCTTCCTAACTGCAGTTAGTACATTTCTTTGGGCACAGTAGATGCTAAATGAATGCTTGGTGAAGGGGTGAACATGTTAACAAATGATACTGTGCCTTAAAATAAAAAGGAACAAGAAAAAAAGCCATAAATGAATATTATCTGGCTTCTTGAAAAATAACAGCTAAGTATGAATTTCCAAGGAAAATTTTCTAGGCTTTTGTAACACTTCCCTGTGAAGAACTCTGGTGGGGAGATCTAGTGAATAAGTAGATCTGTGAGGTTTGAGTGGCTTCTTCGCATACAGTGGATGTTTCTTTAGAGGCGGTGCCTGGCTCACTTTTTGAGCTGAGACCCCATGAGGTGTGAAGGTGGTTAGAAAAGCCTGAGTGACATCTGAAACATTTTTTTGATCGAAATACACTAACATTGAGTGTAGTAGGGTATTTTTGTTTTGTTTTGGCTTCTTTTTTTTTTAACATCTTTTTTGTTGTGGGGAAACCAAGTACTTTATCTCTCACTTTCTCTTCCTTTTTTTGGTGTGCTTGTAATAACTCCACTGAGAGTAGAATTGACCTATATAATGGCACATGTTTAAATTATACGACGTGATGAATTCTGACTTGCACATACTTGTGGAACCATCACCACAGTTAAGGAAATGAACATGTCCATCACCCCCAAAAGTTCCTTTGGGGTCCTTGGTAATTCCCTCCTCCCACGCTTCCACCCCCATTTCCTGTCTGCACTGATGGACATTTTCTAGAATGTTATATACATAAATCATATAATGTGTATTCTTATTTATCTGGATTTTATTACTCAGTATAGTTTTTTGAGATTTATCCATAGTAAAATGTGTATCAATAGTTTCTTCTGTTTTATTGGTGAATAGTATTGTATGGATATACCAGAGTGTTTTTATCCATTCACTTGTTGATGGCTATTTTGGTTCTTTCCGGGTTTGATTATTAATAAAAAAGGCTGATATGAACATTCACTCACAAGTCTTTGTATGTACATAAGCTTTCACTTCTTGTGGGTAAATACCTGGGAGCATATTGGCTGGAACTTATGGTAGGTGAACATTTAACTTCTTCTGAAATAACCAGAATATTTCCCACATTGGTAGTGCTGTTTTATATTCCCATCAGCAACGTGAGTGTTTCAGTTCCTCTTATCTCTGGCAACACTCTATATGTGTATGGGCAGTCATTTTAATGTTAGCCATTCTACTAGATGTGCAGTGCTTTTTAGTTTGCATGTCTCTAATGACAAATAATGGTGAGCATGTGTTTATGTGATTATTTTCTAGATGGATATCATCTTTGGTGAAGCATCTGTTGAGATATTTTGCCTATTATCTTATTGAGTTGTTTATTTTCTTATTGCTGAGTTTTGAGAGTTCCCTATATAATTTGGTTTTAAGTTTTTTATCAGATATATGCTTTCAAATGTTTTCTTCTGATCTGTAGCCTTTCTCCCAGTCTGTTTTTTTCATCCTCTTATCAGCGTAACAGTATCTTTCAAAAAATTTTCATAAAGTTTTTCACTCCAGTCAAGTCCTATTTGTCAGTTTTTTCTCTTTTGGATTGTGCTTTTGGTGTTGAATTTAAGAAATATTTGCCTAACCTCAGGGCACAAAGTTTTCTCCTATGTTTACTTTTGGGAATTTAGAGTTTTAGGTTTACATCTAGGTCTATGATCTATTTTCACTTAATTTTTGTATATAGTACAAGATAGGGATTCAAGTTCTTTTTTTGCAAATGGATTTTTTGTCTGTGGATATCCAGTTGTTATAGCACCATTTGTTGAGAAGTTTCTTCTCTACTGAATTACCTTTGTACCTTTGTCAAAATCAGTTGTGTTTGGTTCTATTTCTGGATATTCTGTTTCACTGCTCTTTTGTATATCTTTATGACAATACCACACTATCACAATTACTGTAGTTTTATAATGTTGAAATAAGATAGTGATAGTCCTATGACTTTGTCCTTTTTTAAAAGTTATTTTGGCTTTGCTAGGTCTTTTGTATTTCTATATGAATTTTATAATATATTTGTCAGTTTCTACAAAAATGCTGAGATTTTGACTGGAATTGCTTTGAATATGAAGATCCCATTTGGGAGAATGGATATATTAGCCATGTTAAGTTTTCCAACCCATGAATGTTGTATATCTATCCATATATTTAGGTTTTAAAAAGTTTCTTTTAGCAATGTTTGGTAGTTTCCATTGTTCAGAGCTTTCACATCTTTTGTCATATTCATCTCTGTTCCTTATTTTTGGATGCTGTCATTAATGGAGGTTTTTTAACTGCAATTTCCAGTTGATTGTTGCTATTATGTAGAGATAAAACTGGTTTCTGTGTATTGATCTTGTATGCTGCAGTCTTGTTAAACTCATTTCTTAGTTCTAGTAGCTTTTTTTTTTTTTTTTTTTTTTTTTGCGGTACGTGGGCCTCTCACTGTTGTGGCCTCTCCCATTGTGGAGCACGGGCTCCGGACGTGCAGGCTCAGCGGCTATGGCTCACGGGCCCAGCTGCTCCACGGCATATGGGATCTTCCCGGACCGGGGCACGAACCTGTGTCCCCTGCATCGGCAGGCGGACTCTCAACCACTGCGCCACCAGGGAGGCCCCTAGTAGCTTTTTTGTAGATCCTATTGGATTTTCTACAGAGACAATCATGTTATCTGCAGATAAAAAAAATGTTACCTTATCCTTTCCAATCTGGATGCATTTTATTTCTTTTTCTTGCCTTGTTACACTGGCTAGAATCTCTTGTTCAGTGTTGGTAAGTGGTAACAATACTATCCTTATCTTGTTCCTGACTTTAGAAGGAAGGTGGTTGGTCTTTTTACAATTAATTATGATGTTTATAGTAAGCATTCATAGATGCTGTTTATTAGGTTGAAGAAGTTCTCCTCTATTCTTAGTTTGCTGAGTTTTTTCAATGAAACATGGATGTTGAAATTTGTTAAAATTTTTTCTGCTGTATCTGTTGGGATGATAATATGATTTATCTTTTGTTAATATGTTGGATTACATTGATTAATTTAAAAAGATATTAAACTTACCTTGGATTGCTGAGATAAGCTCAACTTGGTCAAGGTGTATTTCCCTTTTCATATGTAGTTGGATTTGATTTGTTAAAAATTTGGTTGAAAATGTCACATGAAGTTTCAACATGGATATTGATCTGTAGTTTTCTTTTCTTGTGATTTCTCTGTCAGATTTGGGTATCAGGGTAATTCTGACCTCAGAAAATAAGCTGGGAAGCATTCCCTACTTGTCAGTTTTCTGGAAGAGTTTGCATAGTATTCATATTACTCCTTCCTTTTATGTTTGGTAGAGTTCACAATTGAAACAACAATCTTTGTGGGAAAGTTTTAACTAAAATTTAATTTCCTTAATAGGTGTAGGGTTTTTCATGTTATCTATTGTTTCTTGAGTGAGCTTTGATGGTTTGTGTCTTTGAAGAATTTGACCATTTCATCTGAGTTGTAGAATGTATCAGCATGAATTTGTTCATAACATTCCCTTATTTTTTCTAAACATGTGTAGACCCTGAAATGATGTCACTTCTCTCATTGCTAATATTGATAATCATTGCTTTCTCTGTTTGTTTGTTAGTTTTTCCTTATTAGTCTGGTAAAGACTTACTGAACTTCTTAAAGAACCAGCTTTTTGTTTCATTGATTTTTCTTTTTTGTTTTCTATTTCACTGATTTCTAGTCTAATCTTTATTATTCTCTTTCTTCTACTTACTTTGAGAGAGTAATCTCAGTTAATCGTTCTTTTTCCCAGTTTTATGGTAGAAGCAAAGGTCATTGATTTGAAAACTTATTTTCTAAAAATAGACCTTCATGTTATAATTTTTTAAGTACTTCTTTAGTAGCACCCAAATTCTAATATGTTAAATTTTCATTCAGTTCAAAAAGCTTTATTATACTTTTTACTTTTTCTCTAACTTTTCGCTGTGTAGTTTCTATTGCTATGTCCTCAAACTCACTAATCTTTTCTCCTGCAGTGTGTAGGCTGTTGTTATTCCCATCTATATATATTTAATCCCAGATATTGTAGTTTTCATTTCAGAAAGCGCAGTACTTTTTATATCTTTCATATCTCTAACTTTTTGAGCATATACAGTAGTGTTATAATGACTTTTTTTTTTTTTTTTTTTTTTTTGTGGGACGCAGGCCTTCCACTGTCGTGGCCCCTTCTGCTGCGGAGCACAGGCTCCGGACACGCAGGCCCAGCGGCCATGGCTCACGGGCCCAGCCGCTCCGCGGCATGTGGGATCCTCCAGGACTGGGGCATGTACCTAGGTCCCCTGCATCGGCAGGCGGACCCTCAACCACTGCGCCACCAGGGAAGCCCTATAATAACTTTTTAAACGTCATTTTCTGCTAATCCTAGCATTTTTGTAAGTTCTGGGTCTATCTCCTTTTGATTCATTGATACTTCCTCATTATGGGTTGTATTTTCATACTTTTTTTACATGCCCAGTAATCATTGGATTCAGAACATTATGAATTTTAACTTGCTGAGTGCTTGATATTTTTGTCTTTCTATAAATATTCTTGGGCTTTGTTCTGGGACACAGTTAAGTTCTTTGAAAACACCTTTATCCTTCAGAGTCTTGCTTTTACTATTGATTAGGCAGGATTGGAGCACAGTTCAGTCTAAGGTTAATTATTCCCCACTACGGTAGTAAGGCCTTGTGAGTGCATCACCTCATGCCCTGTGGAATCTTGCTCTGGTGGAGTAGGCACTGTTCATTCCTAGCCATGGAATTTAAAAAGAAACTCATTCCTAGTTTCTTTTTAAACCCTGACAAATGTTCATCTGAATATTTGTATTCCTGCTTCTCAACTGGCTTTTGAATCTGCTTTTACTTTTTTTACTATTTTGATATATTAGTTTAATGTAAACTCAGAAACTCATCATACTGTATAAAGAATGACATTCTTTTTTCCTGTCACTTTATTAAAATTTTGTTTATTTAATCTAAATTTGGCAATTATGTTCTATTGTAGGGGTTCAATACACCTTACTCAAAGATAAATGTTATTTTTTTTGTTATGGTGGTGGTGGTTGTTGAATCAGATTTACTATATCAGCTCTCTTTTTCACAGTCCTCAAAACTAATGTTTTAACAGATGAAGTTTCTGACAGCTGAGTGTCGGGAGGATAAACATGCATCTGTTGAACACAAGTGAAGCGGGAGTTTGGGGGGAGATAGAGGGGAAAGGCAATAATGAGCTTGAAAGAGGGAGAATTAGCCCCATAAATATATTTTTTCTCTTCCCATTAGGCCCTCTCTTCACCTTTCTCTTCCCTTCCCTTTCATTCTCCTTCTATTTACCTCTTCTCTCTTGAATATGTATATTTTTCGTCAGTTAAAAAAGTTTTCTGTATTCCATTTTTATCCTTTTGGACAAGACTCTCTTAAGCCTTTTTCTTATTGTGGGTTGCTTCTCACTATGCTTTTATGTTCAGAGAACAGTCCCCCATAAATGTGTTATAATTGTGATTCCCTGAGTGTTGTCATATGGTGACCAATTGAATTCTAATAGATTTCACTCTGACAGTCATAGCCAGGTTGTGAGAGAAATGGAAGAGTAAGTAATAGAGAATAAATACTTCTTTTAACCAAGAAACAAGCTGAAATATTCCCAGTCCTTACCTTTGTGAAGCATATGGGTACATACTCTTGTGTTTTCTCCGTTTCTAATTCCCAGAGGCAAATAGCCTAAAGACATTAGTCACGTCAATCCATCTGTCCCCTTTTCCTATTGGAATATAATCAGTTGACATTTCTTTGGCAGTCAGAGAGGCTAACCTGGCAGCCTGTTTTGCATCTGTCCTTTGTGCAGATTGCATGGAGCTGTTTCATCCCCTGCTAGGTGTGATTCATAGAGGCTTGCTTAGCTGATGAGCTGGGACTCTTGATCAGCACTACGGTGATGAGGGAGGTGGGGTGAATGAAATGGCAGATGATATCCAAGTCTTTTCCTAGATCTGTCATTCAAAGAAAAATAAAAGCATTTGATGGCTCCTACCTTGATCAAGGCCCTGAACCTGACAGGAGTAATGGTGGGTGTGGAGATAAAATGTGAGGAGAGCATTGTTACTCGGTCTTCAAGGAGCTTATATTTAGGGCCAGTTTTCTTTAGCTAGTGTTTGTGTGATTTACTAGTCAGTCGCTTGAAAAGTGCTTGTTATGGAAGTGGGGTGAGATAGTTCAGTCTCTGTTTGCAATCCAAGGGAATTGACGGAACTTTCTGTATGCCCTCTCTGAAACTCTGGGTTGGGGGAGTGGAGAATCCCGGAATGAAAGTTAAAGCTGACATGTTTGCTCCCAGTTTCCTGTTTTGTCTGAGTTCCTGCTTCCCTGTAGGATTTGGAAAGTGCATGGGAAAGTGTGCTAGACAGCCAGTGTATTTCCGAGTGGAAATACAGAGGGAGACAGGCCACTTTTTAGGCTCAGGCATTGAAAACTTAGTTGGTTGCTGAGTGGATCATGCTGTATAGACTTTGCATCTTTCCCAAGACTTTCATTCTCAAGCAGAAGTCCAATAGTGTGAGTTTTTAAAAAGAAGCATATGTGGGGCTTCCCTGGTGGTGCAGTGGTTGAGCGTCCGCCTGCCGATGCAGGGGACATGGGTTCGTGCCCCAGTCCGGGAAGATCCCACATGCCGCGGAGCGGCTGGGCCCATGAGCCATGGCCGCTGAGCCTGCGCGTCCAGAGCCTGTGCTCCACAACGGGAGAGGCCACAACAGTGAGAGGCCTGCGTACAGCAAAAAAAAAAAAAAGCAGCATATGTAAGTAATGTTTATTTCCAAGGAATTCAAAGGAGAATCACATTATTTTAATAATAATAAATGCTTACACTTTTAGAATAGACCATTATTTATCCTATTTAAGTAGGATAACATAGTTCTTCGGAAGTATTTTTCCCAACCTTGTGCTTACACAATTGAATTTTTATCAGTAGAATTATACTTCCCATGCAGTTAGCACTCTGAAGAATCTATGGTGATCTGAAAACTGCAAGGCCATCTGCTTCCAGAAGAGCCTTGTATGTTACAAGGAGTCTTAAAAATGTATGTGGGTTTGGATAGGAATGTGTTTTAAGCATGTTTTGTTGTGTCATCTCTATTCCAATCCCCCAAATTTGGTTTTATTACTTATGTCAACATTCCCTCAAATTCATTACTCGTTGGCCAGTTTCTGGGGTGCAATATCGCATTGTCAGAGTTAGTCCAATAGAACTTCAACAGAGATGTCCATGGTCAGATACTCCATGTGCAGGCTTTTCTTGAGAGTGTTTTGATATCTAAGGCTCCCACCATCAGTGGTGGTCAGGAACTCTGGCGGGACCCTCTGTAAGGTTCACGCTGAGTGTGACAAATGGGCTGACTTGTCACAGAGCAGTGTGGGTCTGCAGGTTGCTGGGGAGGTAAGAGTCAGATTGTCTAGAGCCTTGCAAAGACAGGTCCCCAGGTAGATTCAGGTAATAGCTGATCCAGGGCCGAGGTGAGAGTCCATTCTGATTCAGTACATGTGGTTGCTCCATGATGAACCCATAACAAAGTGCCAAAGAATGCACCATTTACTTAATCAGAATGTATTAGCCCGTGGAAAGGAGTTTGGGGATTGAGGGAAGGAGGGATGTCAATATCTTAGACTCCTGAAAATTTGCTGTGGGAAGAAACCTCAGATAGTATAAAATTTCCACTTCAGGGAGAAATAATGTAAGCTCAAACACCATTGCATTTCATTTTTGTTTTTGTTTTGTTTTGTGGTTCCTGATGTAGAATTTACTTCTTACTTTCTTATTTAAACTACCATGAAAGCAAAGACTATCGAGAGTTTTAATAAGTACCACGAAAAGAAAAATTGCCTTTCAGTGACTGAAGATGGGTTCCTTGGATTTGCTGTCTCAGAATCAAACTCTGCTGTTTGGGTCTAGGACACAGGATGTTTTATCTATTTCCCTTATCTATAAGCTGTAATTCCCAATTCTATTGCTGCTATTATTTTGAACAAAAAGTTATCTGTTAGATCAATTAAGAATAAGAAAAATAAAAGATTTTATTCTCTTATTCTTTCTTCCTTTCTTTGTGTAGATCTGAGTTTCTGATCTATATCAATTTTCTTCTCTGAAGTATTAATACTTTTTGCAAATCAGGTCTATTGTCAACAAATTCCCTGCATTTACATTTGTCTGAGAATGTCTATTTCTCCTTCACTTTTGAAGGATAATTTTCACTAGATAGAGAATTCTAAGTTAGTGGGTTTTTTTCTTTCAACAATTTAAATATTTCACTCCATTCTAGTTTTGCTTTTGTGGTCTCTGAAACAAAATCTGATGTAATTCTTATCCTTGTTCTTCTATAGGTAAGATGTCTTTTCCTCTGGCTTCTTTCTGCATCTTCCCTTTGTCTTTGGTTTTCTGCAATTTTAATAGGGCATGCCTAAGTGTAAATATATATACATACATATATATATTTTTTCCTATTTTTTCTGCTTTGCGTTCTCTGAGCTTCTTATATCTGTGGTTTGGTGTCTGTTACTAACTTTGGAAAATTCTCAACCATTATTATTATTATTTTTTTAAAATTTATTTATTTATTTATTTATTTATTTTTTTACATCTTTATTGGGGTATAATTGCTTTACAGTGGTGTGTTAGTTTCTGCTTTATAACAAAGTGAATCAGTCATACATAAACATATGTTCCCATATGTCTTCCCTGTTGCGTCTCCCTCCCTCCCACCCTCCCCATCCCACCCCTCCAGGCTGTCACAAAGCACCGAGCCAATATCCCTGTGCCATGCGGCTGCTTCCCACTAGCTATCTACCTTACTGCATTTGTTAGTGTGTATATGCCCATGACTCTCTCTCGCCCTGTCACAGCTAACCCTTCCCCCTCCCCATAACCTCAAGTCCGTTCTCTAAGAGGTCTGCGTCTTTATTCCTGCTTTACCCCTAGGTTTTTCATGACATTTTTTTTCTTAAATTCCATATATATGTGTTAGCATACGGTATTTGTCTCTCTCTTTCTGACTTACTTCACTCTGTATGACAGACTCTAGGTCTATCCACCTCATTACAAATAGCTCAATTTCGTTTCTTTTTATGGCTGAGTAATATTCCATTGTATATATGTGCCACATCTTCTTTATCCATTCATCCGATGACGGGCATTTAGGTTGTTTCCATCTCCGGGCTATTGTAAATAGAGCTGCAATGAACATTTTGGTACATGTCTCTTTTTGAATTATGGTTTTCTCAGGGTATATGCCCAGTAGTGGGATTGCTGGGTCATATGGTAGTTCTATTTGTAGCTTTTTAAGGAACCTCCATACTGTTCTCCACAGTGGCTTTATCAATTTACATTCCCACCAACAGTGTAAGAGGGTTCCCTTTTCTCCACACCCTCTCCAGCATTTATTGTTTCTAGATTTTTTGATGATGGCCATTCTGACTGGTGTGAGATGATATCTCATTGTAGTTTTGATTTGCATTTCTCTAATGATTAGTGATGTTGAGCATTCTTTCATGTGTTTGTTGGCAGTCTGTATATCTTCTTTGGAGAAATGTCTATTTAGGTCTTCTGCCCATTTTTGGATTGGGTTGTTTGTTTTCTTGTTATTGAGCTGCATGAGCTGCTTGTAAATTTTGGAGATTAATCCTTTGTCGGTTGCTTCATTTGCAAATATTTTCTCCCATTCTGAGGGTTGTCTTTTGGTCTTGTTTATGGTTTCCTTTGCTGTGCAAAAGCTTTGAAGTTTCATTAGGTCCCATTTGTTTATTTTTGTTTTTATTCCCATTACTCTAGGAGGTGGGTCAGAAAGGATCTTGCTTTGATTTATGTCATAGAGTGTTCTGCCTATGTTTTCCTCTAAGAGTTTGATAGTTTCTGGCCTTACATTTAGGTCTTTAATCCATTTTGAGCTTATTTTTGTGTATGGTGTTAGGGAGTGATCTAATCTCATACTTTTACATGTACCTGTCCAGTTTTCCCAGCACCACTTATTGAAGAGGCTGTCCTTTCTCCATTGTACATTACTGCCGCCATTATCAAAGATAAGGTGTCCATATGTGCATGGGTTTATCTCTGGGCTTTCTATCCTGTTCCATTGATCTATCTTTCTGTTTTTGTGCCAGTACCATACCGTCTTGATGACTGTAGCTTTGTAGTATAGTCTGAAGTCAGGGAGCCTGATTCCTCCAGTTCCTTCTTTCGTTCTCAAGATTGCTTTGGCTATTCGGGGTCTTTTGTGTTTCCATACAAATTGTGAAATTTTTTGTTCTAGTTCTGTGAAAAATGCCAGTGGTAGTTTGATAGGGATTGCATTGAATCTATAGATTGCTTTGGGTAGTAGAGTCATTTTCACAATGTTGATTCTTCCAATCCAAGAACATGGTATATCTCTCCATCTATTTATATCATCTTTAATTTCTTTCATCAGTGTCTTATAATTTTCTGCATACAGGTCTTTTGTCTCCTTAGGTAGGTTTATTCCTAGATATTTTATTCTTTTTGTTGCAATGGTAAATGGGAGTGTTTTCTTGATTTCACTTTCAGATTTTTCATCATTAGTATATAGGAATGCCAGAGATTTCTGTGCATTAATTTTGTATCCTGCCACTTTACCAAATTCATTGATTAGCTCTAGTAGTTTTCTGGTAGCATCTTTAGGGTTCTCTATGTATAGGATCATGTCATCTGCAAACAGTGACAGCTTTACTTCTTCTTTTCCAATTTGGATTCCTTTTATTTCCTTTTCTTCTCTGATTGCTGTGGCTAAAACTTCCAAAACAATGTTGAATAATAGTGGTGAGAGTGGGCAACCTTGTCTTGTTCCTGATCTTAGTGGAAATGCTTTCAGTTTTTCACCATTGAGGATGATGTTTGCTGTGGGCTTGTCATATATGGCCTTTATTATGTTGAGGAAAGTTCCCTCTATGCCTACTTTCTGCAGGGTTTTTATCATAAATGGGTGTTGAATTTTGTCAAAAGCTTTCTCTGCATCTATTGAGATGATCATATGGTTTTTCTCCTTCAGTTTGTTAATATGGTTTATCACATTGATAGATTTGCGTATATTGAAGAATCCTTGCATTCCTGGAATAAACCCCACTTGATCATGGTGTATGATCCTTTTAATGTGCTGTTGGATTCTGTTTGCTAGTATTTTGTTGAGGATTTTTGCATCTATGTTCATCAGTGATATTGGCCTGTAGTTTTCTTTCTTTGTGACATCCTTGTCTGGTTTTGGTATCAAGGTGATGGTGGCCTTGTAGAAGGAGTTAGGGAGTGGTCCTCCCTCTGCTATATTTTGGAAGAGTTTGAGAAGGATAGGTGTTAGCTCTTCTCTAAATGTTTGATAGAATTCACCTGTGAAGCCATCTGGTCCTGGGCTTTTCTTTGTTGGAAGATTTTTAATCACAGTTTCAATTTCAGTGCTTGTGATTGGTCTGTTCATATTTTCTATTTCTTCCTGATTCAGTCTTGGCAGGTTGTGCATTTCTAAGAATTTGTCCATTTCTTCCAGATTTTCCATTTTATTGGCATAGAGTTGCTTGTAGTAATCTCTCATGATCTCTTTTATCTCTGCAGTGTCAGTTGTTACCTCTCCTTTTTCATTTCTAATTCTATTGATTTGAGTCTTCTCCCTTTTTTTCTTGATGAGTCTGGCTAGTGGTTTATCTATTTTGTTTATCTTCTCAAAGAACCAGCTTTTAGTTTTATTGATCTTTGCTATTGTTTCCTTCATTTCTTTTTCATTTATTTCTGATCTGATTTTTATGATTTCTTTCCTTCTGCTAGCTTTGGGGTTTTTTTGTTCTTCTTTCTCTAATTGCTTGAGGTGCAAGGTTAGGTTGTTTATTCGAGATGTTTCCTGCTTCTTAAGGTGGGCTTGTATTGCTATAAACTTCCCCCTTAGAACTGCTTTTGCTGCATCCCACAGGTTTTGGGTCGTTGTATCTCCATTGTCATTTGTTTCTAGGTATTTTTTGATTTCCTCTTTGATTTCTTCAGTGATCTCTTCATTATTAAGTAGTGTATTGTTTAGCCTCCATGTGTTTGTATTTTTTACAGATCTTTTCCTGTAATTGATATCTAGTCTCATGGCGTTGTGGTCAGAAAAGATACTTGATACAATTTCAATTTTCTTAAATTTACCAAGGCTTGATTTGTGACCTAAGATATGATCTATCCTGGAGAATGTTCCATGAGCACTTGAGAAAAATGTGTATTCTGTTGTTTTTGGATGGAGTGTCCTATAAATATCAATTAAGTCCATCTTGTTTAATGTATCATTTAAAGCTTGTGTTTCCTTATTTATTTTCATTTTGGATGATCTGTCCATGGGTGAAAGTGGGGTGTTTAAGTCCCCTACTATGAATGTGTTACTGTCGATTTCCCCTTTAATGGCTGTTAGTATTTGCCTAATGTATTGAGGTGCTCCTATGTTGGGTGCATAAATATTTACAATTGTTATATCTTCTTCTTGGATCGATCCCTTGATCATTATGTAGTGTCCTTCTTTGTCTCTTTTAATAGTCCTTATTTTAAAGTCTATTTTGTCTGATATGAGAATTGCTACTCCAGCTTTCTTTTGGCTTCCATTTGCATGGAATATCTTTTTCCATCCCCTTACTTTCAGTCTGTATGTGTCTCTAGGTCTGAAGTGGGTCTCTTGTAGACAGCATATATAAGGGTTTTGTTTTTGTATCCATTCAGCTAATCTGTGTCTTTTGGTGGGAGCATTTAGTCCATTTACATTTAAGGTAATTATCGATATGTATGTTCCTATTCCCATTTTCTAAATTGTTTTGGGTTCGTTATTATAGGTCTTTTCCTTCTCTTGTGTTTCTTGCCTAGAGAAGATCCTTTAGCATTTGTTGTAAAGCTGGTTTGGTGGTGCTGAACTCTCTCAGCTTTTGCTTGTCTGTAAAGGTTTTAATTTCTCCATCAAATCTGAATGAGATCCTTGCTGGGTAGAGTAGTCTTGGCTGCATGTTTTTCTCCTTCATCACTTTCAGTATGTCCTGCCACTCCCTTCTGGCTTGTAGGGTTTCTGCTGAGAGATCAGCTGTTAACCTTATGGGGATTCCCTTATGTGTTATTTGTTGTTTTTCCCTTGCTGCTTTTAATATGCTTTCTTTGTATTTAATTTTTGACAGTTTGATTAATATGTGTCTTGGCGTATTTCTCCTTGTATTTATCTTGTATGGGACTCTCTGTGCTTCCTGGACTTGATTAACTATTTCCTTTCCCATATTAGGGAAGTTTTCAACTATAATCTCTTCAAATATTTTCTCAGTCCCTTTCTTTTTCTCTTCTTCTTCTGGAACCCCTATAATTCGAATGTTGGTGCGTTTAATGTTGTCCCAGAGGTCTCTGAGACTGTCCTCAGTTCTTTTCATTCTTTTTTCTTTATTCTGCTCTGCAGTAGTTATTTCCACTATTTTATCTTCCCGGTCACTTATCCGTTCTTCTGCCTCAGTTATTCTGCTATTGATCCCATCTAGAGTACTTTTAATTTCATTTATTGTGTTGTTCATCGTTGCTTGTTTCATCTTTAGTTCTTCTAGGTCCTTGTTAACTGATTCTTGCATTTTGTCCAATCTATTGTCCATTCTATCTCCAAGATTTCGGATCAACCTTACTATCATTATTCTGAATTCTCTTTCAGGTAGACTGCCTATTTCCTCTTCATTTGTTAGGTCTGGTGCATTTTTATCTTGCTCCTTTATCTGCTGTGTGTTTTTCTGTCTTCTCATTTTGCTTATCTTACTGTGTTTGGGGTCTCCTTTTTGCAGGCTGCAGGTTTGTAGTTCCTCCTGTTTTTGATGTCTGTCTCCAGTGGCTAAGGTTGGTTCAGTGGGTTGTGTAGGCTTCCTGGTGGAGGGGGCTAGTGCCTGTGTTGTGGTGGATGAGGCTGGATCTTGTCTCTCTAGTGGGCAGGTTCACGTCTGGTGGTGTGTTTGGGGGCGTCTGTGGCCTTATTATGATTTTAGGCAGCCTCTCTGCTAATGGGTGGGGTTGTGTTCCTGTTTTGCTAGTTGTTTGGCATAGGTTTTCCAGCACTGTGGCTTGCTGGTCGTTGAGTGAAGCTGGGTGCTGGTGTTAAGATGAAGGTCTCTGGGAGATTTTCGCCGTTTGATATTATGTGGAGCTGGGAGGTCTCTTGTTGATCAGTGTCCTGAAGTTGGCTGTCCTACCTCAGAGGCAGAGCCCTGCCTCCTGGCTGGAGCACCAAAAGCTTTTCATCCACAGGCTCAGGATAAAAGGGAGAAAAAGTAGAGGGAATTAGTAGAAGTATGAGGAAAGAAAGAAGGAAAGGAGGGTAGGAAGGAAGGAAGAAAGAAAGAAAGAAGCAAAGAAGGCAAGAAGGCAAGAAGGAAAGAAAGGAGGGAGGGAGGGAGGGAGGAAGGAAGGAAGGAGGGAAAAAAGACAGAAAGAAAGAAGATACAGTAAAAATAAAATAAAGTATAATAAAGTTATTGAATTAAAAACTTCTTATTTAAAAAAAAAAAAAAGGGACGGAAAGAACCTTAGGACAAATGTTGGAAGCAAAGCTATACAGACAAAATCTTACACAGAAGCATACACATACACCCTCACTAAAAGAGGTAAATGGGGAAAAATCCTAAATCTTGCTGTCAGAGACCACCTCCTCAATTTGGGATGATTCGTTGTCTAAAGGAGGGAAGGAAGGACGGAAAGAAAGAAAGAAAGAACGAAGGTAAAGTATAATAAGGTTATTAAAATTAATTATTAAGAAAAAAAATTTAAAAAAAAACATGGACGGATAGAACCCTAGGACAAATGGTGGAAGCAAGACTATACAGACAAGATCTCACACAGAAGCATACACATACACATTCACAAAAAGAGGAAAGGGGAAAAAATCATAGATCTTGCTCCTAAAGTCCACTTCCTTAATTTGGGATGATTGGTTGTCTATTCAGGTATTCCACAGATGCAGGGTACATCAAGTTGATTGTGGAGCTTTAATCCGCTGCTTCTGAGGCTGCTGGGAGAGATTTCCCTTTCTCTTCTTTGTTCTCACAGCTCCCAGGGCTAAGCTTTGGATTTGGCCCTGCCACTGCGTGTAGATCGCTGGAGGGCGTCTGTTTTTTGCTCAGACAGGATGGGGTTAAAAGAGCCGCTGATTGGGGGCTCTGGCGCACTCAGGCCGGCGGGGACGGAGGGACACAGAGTGCGGGGCGGGCCTGCGGTGGCAAAGGCCGGCGTGACTTTGCACCGGCCTGAGGCGCGCTGTGCGCTCTCCCGAGGAAGTTGTCCCTGGATCCCGGGAACCCGGCAGTGGCGGGCTGCACAGGCTCCGCGGAAGAGGGGTGTGAATAGTGACCTGTGCTCGCACACAGGCCCCTCGGTGGCGGCAGCAGCAGCCTTAACGTCTCCCGCCCGCCTCTGGGATCCGCGCTTTTAGCCGCGGCTCGCGCCCGTCTCTGGATTCCTCGCTTTCAGCCGCGGCTCGCGCCCGTCTCTGAATTCCGCGCTTTCAGCCGCGGCTCGCGCCCATATCTGGGGTCCGCGCTTTCAGCCGCGGCTCGCGCCCGTCTCTGGGGTTCGCGCTTTTAGCCGCGGCTCGTGCCCGTCTCTGGAGTTCCTTTAGGCAGCGTTCTTAAACCCCTCTCCTCACGCCCCAGGAAACAAAGAGGGAAGGAAAAGTCTCCTGCCTCTTCTGCAGGTGCAGGCTTTTCCCCGGACTCCCTCCCGGCTAGCTGTGGTGCACTAACCCCTTCAGGCTATGTTCAAGCCGCCAACCCCAGTCCTCTCCCTGCGCTCCGGCCTCAGCTCGCAGCCCCGCCCACCCCGGCGGGTGAGCAGACAAGCCTCTCGGGCTGGTGAGTGCCGGTCGGCACCGATCCTCTGTGCGAGAATATCCCCGCTTTGCCCTCCGCATCCCTGTGGCTGTGCTCTCCTCCGCAGCTTCGAAGCTCCCCCCTCCGCCTCCCGCAGTCTCTGCCCGCGAAGGGGCTTCCTAGAGTGTGGAAACTTTTCCTCCTTCACCGCTCCCTCCCACTGGTGCAGGTGCCGTCCCTATTCTTTTGTCTCTGTTTTTTCTTTTGCCCTACCCAGGTACGTGGGGAGTTTCTTGCCTTTTGGGAGGTCTGAGGTCTTCTGCCAGCCTTCAGTAGGTGTTCTGTAGGAGTTGTTCCACGTGTAGATGTATTTCTGGTGTATCTGTGGGGAGGAAGGTGATCTCCGCGTCTTACTCTTCCGCCATCTTCCACCTTCCTCTCTCAACCATTATTTAATATTATATTTCTTTCCCACTTCAGGTATTGTATACACTTTGTAATTATCTCACAGTCCTTGGATAGTCTGTTCTGTTTCTTTCACTCTTTTCCTCTTGGCTTTTCAGTTCGAGATGTCTCTACTGACATTTCTTTAAGCTCAGTGATTCTTTCCTCAACGCTGTTTAGTCTACGAATGGACCCATCAAAAGCATTCTTTCTTTCTGTTGTTATGTTTTTAGTTTCTAGCATTTTTCTTTTGATTCTTTGTTTCCATCTCTCTGCTTATGTTACCCATATTTTCTTGCATATTGTCCACTTTTCCTTTTAGAACCCTTAGCATATTAGTCATAGTTATTTTAAATTTCCTGTCTGATAATCCCAAAATGTCTGAGTTTGATTCTAATGCTTGCTTTATCTCTTCACACTGTGTTTTTGGCCTTTAACATGTCTTGTAATTTCTTGTTGTAAGCTAAACATGATGTGTTGGTAAAGGGAACTAAGGTAAACTGGTCTGTAGTGTGAGGTTTATGTTTATCTGGTTAGGAGTTAAGCTGTGTTTACTCTTTCCTGTAGCTTTCTAAGGATAAAATATCATGTAGTGTCCTTGTTTTTGTCCACTGTCTGGGTTTCCCTAGGGACTCCTTCTTAGACTGAGTCTCAGACTTTCAGTTCTTTGAGTTGTAGTCTCTCATTAATATATGAGTCCTGCTGCTGTGATGGTGAGGCATGGGGAAAAAGAAGCATTCCATAGTCCTTTGATTAACTCTCAGTCTTTTAGTGGCCTGTGCCCCTGGGCTGTGACCTTCTTAAGTGCTTCTTAGCCTTTTTCTCCACCTTAAGTAAGACAGGAAGGCTGGAGGGGCTAGAGTTGGGTATTTTACCCCTCCCTCACATTGGCTATGCTCTGGTAAAAGAGTTTTCTTTGAGGACAGGCCTTTGTTAAGGGGAAAGGGGCACTCTGCATATTTCAAAATGGTTTCTATTCTCCTCCTCTTACTAAAAGCACAAGGGAATTTTTCTATAGTCTTCACACTGAGAGCCTGATTGGAGCTCCTGATGGTAAAAACTCACAAAAGTGTGGGAGCACTCCTAAGAGTGCGTCCCCAAGAATTTTTCATGCTCAAGGTAGTCTATGCCCAACCTCTAGCAATTAGTCCATTACCTCGTTACTGGCTACAACAGTAGCTTCTACTCCAATGAGCTGTGATTCTGTGTTTCTAACTTTCTGTCTCTCCAGTTTTCAAGGAGTAGCTTGTCCTGTGACCTCAACTCTCAGATGGAAGAATTGTTGAATTTCAGTGTGGTCAGCTTTTTTCTCATTGTGATAACAGGAGGGACAACTTCTAAGCTCTTTAATGTTGGAGTGGAAACCAAAAGCTCCCTGTAGGTTCTACAGTCTCCTCCCCCAGGGATGCAAAACACAGCCTTCTGTTGTAGTCATGTGACTCCAGTGGACCTCCCCTTCCCATGCCTACAAGGGCACCAGAAGAGCCTGTGTATTTAGCATGATCCAAATAGGAGAAATGAACTTCCATTTCCTTTTGTGTGTTTTCTGTTCCTATTTCAGTTTTCTTGAGAACGTTTAGAATGCCAGGTCAGCTTGGGGTTCTAGGCCTATCTCTGCCACTAATTGGTTGAGTGAATTGGGGCAACTTGGTAATCAATCTGTGCTTTTGGTTTCCTCAACTGTGGAAACAGTTAACGATACATGTGTTCTCCTGATTGTTGTGAGGATCAAAAAAAGGAAAAAAACCCAGTGTACTGATGCTTTTTAAAATGGGAAATCTTGATTACTGTAGCTTTGTAGTATAGTCTGAGTCAGGGAGCCTGATTCCTCCAGCTCCATTTTTCGTTCTCAAGATTGCTTTCGCTATTCGGGGTCTTTTGTGTTTCCATACAAATTGTGAAATTTTTTGTTCTAGTTCTGTGAAAAATGCCAGTGGTAGTTTGATAGGGATTGCATTGAATCTGTACATTGCTTTGGGTAGTAGTCATTTTCATAATGTTGATTCTTCCAATTCAAGAACATTGTATGTCTCTCCATCTATTTGTATCATCTTTAATTTCTCTCATCAGTGTCTTATAATTTTCTGCATACAGGTCTTTTGTCTCCTTAGGTAGGTTTATTCCTAGATATTTTTTTCTTTTGGTTGAAACGGTAAATGGGAGTGTTTTCTTGATTTCACTTTCAGATTTTTCATCATTAATGTATAGGAATGCCAGAGATTTCTGTGCATTAATTTTGTATCCTATTACTTTACCAAATTCATTGATTAGCTCTAGTAGTTTTCTGATAGCATCTTTAGGATTCTCTATGTAAAGTATCATGTCATCTGCAAACAGTGACAGCTTAACTTCTTCTTTTCTGATTTGGATTCCTTTTATTTCTTTTTCTTCTCTGATTGCTGTGGCTAAAACTTCCAAAACTATGTTGAATAAGAGTGGTGAGAGTGGGCATCCTTGTCTTGTTCCTGATCTTAGTGGAAATGGTTTCAGTTTTTCACTATTGAGGATGATGTTGGCTGTGGGTTTGTCATATATGGCCTTTATTATGTTGAGGATAGTTCCCTCTATGCCTACTTTCTGGAGGATTTTTATCATAAATGGGTGTTGAATTTTGTCAAAAGCTTTATCTGCATCTATTGAGATGATCATATGGTTTTTCTCCTTCAGTTTGTTAATACGGTGTATCACGTTGATTGATTTGCCTGTATTGAAGAATCCTTGCATTCCTGGAATAAACCCCACTTGATCATGGTGTATGATCTTTTAATGTGCTGTTGGATTCTGTTTGCTAGTATTTTGTTGGGGATTTTTGCATTGCATCTATGTTCATCAGTGATATTGGCCTGTAGTTTTCTTTCTTTGTGACATATTTGCCTGTTTTTGGTATCAGGGTGATGGTGGCCTCGTAGAATGAGTTTGGGAGTGTTCCTCCCTCTGCTATATTTTGGAAGAGTTTGAGAAGGATAGGTGTTAGCTCTTCTCTAAATGTTTGATAGAATTCGCCTGTGAAGCCATCTGGTCAAGACAGTATGGTACTGGCACAAAAACAGAAATATAGATCAATGGAACAGGATAGAAAGCTCGGAGATAAACCCACGCACATATGGTCACCTTATCTTTGATAAAGGAGGCAAGAATATACAGTGAAGAAAAGGCAGCCTCTTCAGTAAGTGGTGCTGGGAAAACTGGACAGGTACATGTAAAGTATGAGATTAGAGCACTCCCTAACACCATACAGAAAAATAAACTCAAATGGATTAAAGACCTAAATGTAAGGCCAGACACTATCAAACTCTTAGAGGAAAACATAGGCAGAACACTCTATGACATAAGTCACAGCAAGATCCTTTTTGACCCACCTCCTAGAGAAATGGAAATTAAAACAAAAATAAACAAATGGGACCTAATGAAGCTTAAAACCTTTTGCACAGCAAAGGAAACCATAAACAAGACAAAAAGACAACCCTCAGAATGGGAGAAAATATTTGCAACTGAAACAACTGGCAAAAGATTAATCTCCAAGATTTACAAGCGGCTCATGCAGCTCAATATCAAAAAAACAAACAACCGAATCCAAAAATGGGCAGAAGACCTAAATAGACATTTCTCCACAGAAGATATACAGATTTCCAACAAACACATGAAAGAATGATCAACATCATTAACCATTAGAGAAATGCAAATCAAATCTACAATGAGATATCATCTCACACTGGTCAGAATGGCCATCATCAAAAAATCTAGAAATAATAAATGCTGGAGGAGGGTGTGGAGAAAAGGGAACCCTCTTGCACTGTTGGTGGGAATGTAAATTGATACAGCCACTATGGAGGTTCCTTTAAAAAACTAAAAATAGAACTACCGTACAGTCCAGCAATCCCACTACTGTGCATATACCGTGAGAAAACCATAATTCAAAAAGAGTCATGTACCAGAATGTTCATTGCAGCTCTGTTTACAATAGCCAGGACATGGAAGCAACCTAAGTGTCCATCATCAGATGAATGGATAAAGAAGAAGTGGCACATATATACAATGGAATATTACTCAGCCATAAAAGGAAACGAAATTGAGATATTTGTAGTGAGGTGGATGGACCTAGAGTCTGTCATACAGAGTGAAGTAAGTCAGAAAGAGAAAAACAAATACTGTATGCTAACACATATATATGGAATCTAAGAAAAAAAGAAGGTCATGAAGAACCTAGGGGTAAGACGGGAATAAAGACACAGACCTACTAGACAATGGACTTGAGGATATGGGGAGGGGGAATGGTAAGCTGTGACAAAGTGAGAGAGTGGCATGGACATATATACACTACCAAACGTAAAATAGATAGCTAGTGGGAAGCAGCCGCCTAGCACAGGCAGATCAGCTCGGTGCTTTGTGACCACCTAGAGGGGTGGGATAGGGAGGGTGGGAGGGAGGGAGATGTAAGAGGGAAGAGATATGGGAACATATGTATATGTATAACTGAATCACTTTGTTATAAAGCAGAAACTAACACACCATTGTAAAGCAAATTTACTCCAATAAAGATGTTAAAAAAATAAATAAAATAAAATGGGAAATCTTAGGCTGTGGAATTTTCTGTGCTGATTTATTTTGGCAGCTGGAACTATCATGGCATTAGCTCCTAAACATTTGAAATGTACGTGCATTTGGGGACAAGCAAACTTCCCTGTGCAGCCCTGGTCTTCTTAGTCTCCCTTTGTATTACATATTCTCCTGTGATGTAATAGTTTTTCTTAAAGTTTCAGTCTAAATCCTTTGCTCCATAGGGAAAATTTTAGCCAAAAGAAGATAAAAAGAAAAAGAAATGGGCATTACTCAAAATTGGAAACATTTGAAATGGATTAAATAATATGAGGTTTCTTACTTTGATCATGTATAGCTGTGATTCACAAAGCACCTTAGTGTATGTACATTTATACTTTACCACTATCAAAACAGTGTAGACAATCTGGAAAAGATCTTCAAGGTTTTTTTCTATGCCTTCATTGAAAAAGCTGTTGCCATTATTACATGTAAACCTGGTGACTAAAGTAAATATGCATGTATCCTTAGCAATGGCCCTACATAACCATCCTCCTTGTATGATGCAGAACATAAGCCTTAAACTGCTTCAAGTGCAAAAGTAGGGAATTAATAATCATAAATTAATACCATCCTGCTCTGAGCTGGAGTCAAACACTCTTCTGAGTTGACTATAGTCTTGGAGGGATAGAAAGCAATGTTTGGATTATAAGGATTTGTTGTTTCACCAAATACTTTTCCCTAAATATTTCAAAGAAATGTAGAAGAGAGCTTGGTGATATTTAGGCATGGGAACTATTATATCTGAAAAGATTTTTGCTTTTCTCACTATCACTTGATCCTTTGCTCCAGCCCATTGCCTTGATGTGTGGATTGCATGCAGTTGCCACTCTTTTAGATGAGGCCGTGGGCTTCTGTGGGGCACAGTGAATAGCCCAATGGTCTGGGTACCAGTGAGGGCCAGTGAGAGCCCAGTGCAGCATCCTTCCATCACACCCTTGTTGAGCAAATGGCAGTGTTTTGTCGTAAATTAACAGTGGAATTTAAAAAATGGATATAAACCAGGCAGTATATACTTAATAAGATATACTCCATTTTATGACATGTTTGTTATTTTTTCATGAAAAAAATGCTTGCTCAGATACTAATGTGATCATTTCATTTCCTTGTGGTAAACTTGTGGTAGGAACAGGGAATCCTTAGGTCTTCATGGCCTCTGAGAATAGAAATCAATGGTCACACTAGCCAATGAGAAAAGGTGTTTAATTCCCCATTATAACCTTCCTCCTGCTCTCCATCCACTTGAGCTCTTATTTCTCGTTAGTGTTAAAATGTATTCCAGTTGGATATTCTCTCACCTGCACAGTGATAAACCAGAAAGGGATTCTCTCTGAGAGGAAGGCAAGGGAGCTACCTGGGACTTCAGTCCAGTCATCTGGAGCTGCTCGGTGAGGAAGGTGTTCAAGCAGAGGTTGGAACAGAATGATCTCCTGAGTTATTTCCAACTCTCATTTTTATAATTACATTTTCTTTAGCTCAATTTACTCTGGACTCATTTACAACAAACTACTGGGAAGAATCAGTAGGTTCTAATTGTAGCCATTTGGACTGACACATAACCTTAGGCAGATAAGTAACCTTATTCCTTGTAATTTCTTTCTCCTAGAGTTTCGGTCATTAAACAATCTGTGCTTAGCTTCATTCTTCATCCTCTCCCCTGAAGCACCAAGGGTCATTTACTTCTGAGGTTCTCTTCATTCTGGGAGGCTCCTGCCCTGCTGAGATAGCTGCCTATATGCAGAGTGACTCCTGATGGGGCCACAGGTGCCCTGGGCCACATTTTGGGGATTCGTCCATGTGGATTCTGCTTGTCCCTTTCGGTTTCTGTAGTTCTGGCTTCTGTCCTCCTTTCCCCCTCTTTGCCTTTTTCATGTGCTCTTTCCTTCCCTATTAGGGACACATGTAACTAAATCACCCCTTGCCCTTTGTTGTCATAAAACTCATACGTAAGACAAAGGAGAAAAGAGGAAAAAACAAACCAGTGACAGGAACACAAAGCTTGTGTGAGAAAATAGAAAAGAAGGGCAAATCGAAAGAGTAAGGCCAGAATCTTAGGGTCTCAGTACCCGCTGAAAAGGTGCTTGTTATCTAACCAGTGCTAAAACATTTCTGGAGAAAGAAGGAAGGGAGGGAGGAGGGGTAAAGAGTGGAAGGGGGAAGTAAAGATACTCAGAGAAAAGGCAGATGGAGAGTGGAGGAGGGGGCTAGATGATGCTGGAGTTTGAGAGGGTCTTCAGAACAAACACAATTGGTCAGAACTCTGGTGTTATTTCTGATGTGATCCTGTGTGTGACAATGAGAGGTTTTGTGTGATGCCTCACACCAGAGGTCAAAATGCTCATCCCCTTTGCTCGTCTCCAGGGAAAGTTTGGTCAGCATTGTGTCCCAGGGTTTGTGCTGACACCAGCAGACCAATGCCAGGCTCAAAGGATGATTTGTAGTTGGCTCAAGTCGTAACCTTATTATTCCTCAAGAAACCATTTTTTTTCTTACTTGCGTAGAATGAAAACGATTAGCTTTTCTTCCAGTTGATTGTCCCCAGGTCTTTGTAGTTGCTTTTGTACAAGAATTTCAGTTGATGGTCTCACTTTCTACAGGAACATTGTGAGAACAAATAGGAGTTGAAATCTCTGTGAATTTTTTTAAAAAAAGAAAATTCTAGGAGTGTGATTCCTACTTTAGGATGTGATAAGAAAACGAGGCTTAGATAAACCTGAAAATAAAGAAGCAACTAAAGTTTTATTACATGCTTGTGCTTGAAAGTCTTATCAGCAGCTTAGCTAGATCCTAAGGTAATGGGACTTTGTTCATGATATCTAGACAGTTTAAATTGTCTTTGTAAACCTTTTTAGGATTCTTTGAGTATTAAAATGTTCAGCATCAGTGGCCAACCACCAGTGGCTTTTACATATCATCAGAATTTTTCAGCTCCTTGAAAGGGACTGGTGTAATTCCTGACCTGTTGAACACATACAGTGAGCATGGCTCACTACAGATTTTAACTGTTATGACTAAAATCTGGACTGAAATACGCAGTAACTTGGAAGCTCAGTCACAGAAACTCCATAACTGACATCAGTGGCACACCTCTGGCACACATAGTCAGTTAATGCCATTAGAAGCATCTTCCACTTCTCTGATTGTCTCATGCCCATTCTCCAAAGAAACGTAAGATGAAAACAAACAACAACAAGAAAAACTAGCATTGGTATGGAGCCTTGGAAGCCTAACCCACAAAGGGCTATGTGAGACAGCCGCTAGTATAGCACTTCACTTCAAATAAGCATTTCAACTGAGGTTTGCAGGGGGAGCCGAGGCTTGGGGGCATGGCTGCATTTCTGGCAACTTAGTGCACATGGCAGGCAGGCGTTCATCATGCCCAGCTACTTGACATGTGGCTGATATTTGCCCTGTGCCCAGCACTATAGTTTGTTTGACAACAAGATTTTCAGGGGAAAATAGGTATTGGGTGCATTTATCTTTGTCTTTAAACTATGCCCTGTGTCTGTTTTAGTTTATGAGAATTAATTGCTGATTTTGAGTTTTTAACTCAAATGGAAAGTCTTGTGGTCATTATGTAATTAGAGAAAATTTCATTACCAATTTCAGTTTCTTTTATTTTTTGTCTAAAGATGACATGTCATAAAGTCCACATCTCCTCCTCAGTAGTGGGTTGCCCATTGGACACAAAAAGAATGTTCTGTGAAGATGAAAGTGATTTTAAGATTCAACAACTTGTTCTCGACATCTATGCCTCTATTTCTGCTTTGTAAATAAGATCATCTATACCAATTTTTTCAGATTACACATATATGTGTTAATATACAATATTTGTTTTTCTTTTTCTGACTTACTTCACTCTATATGACAGTCTCTAGGTCCATCCATGTCTCTACAAATGACCCAATTTCGTTCCTTTTTATGGCTGAGTAATATTCCATTGTATATATGTACCACATACCAAGGGGGAAAGGGGGTGGTGGTGGGATGAATTGGGAGATTGGGATTTACATATATACACTATTGATGCTATGTATAAAGTAGACAACTAATGAAAATTTACTGTAAGCACAGGGAACTTTACTCAGTGCTCTGTGGTGACCTAAATGAGAAGGAAATCCACAAAAGAAGGGATATATGTATATGTATAGCTGATTCACTTTGCTGTACAGTGTAAACTAATGCATTATTGTAAAGTAACTATACTCCAATAAAAAAAAGATTCAGCAACTTATAACCTAATAAATACTAAAATAATATGTGTTTATTCTAGGTAATTATTTGGTTTGAAGCAGGGCTCCTTTTTAAATATACATTCTCTAATGATGTGAAAAGAACATTCATCATGGAAATAGTTATTTAAATTCACAGTCAGCAGGTGCAATTAGACAGAACGAGACATCCTACAGGGCAGTAGAGACAAATCTGTATGGAAAATGTAATGCATGCCACATTTTGCTCTTGTCTGTCAGACTATCGGTTAAATGAAAAACAAAAAAATAGGATATGATGGTTGTAAATGTTTTATGTCATATAATTTTCCATCATTCTGATAAAAAAATTGAGAAGAAAGAAAAGAGGGATGGAAGGAGAGAAAATGCAAAGATTAAAGGGGAAATGATGCCATGGTGCTCCAGGTCACTCCCACATGGGACATGGTGTTTGAACTTTTTTCTTTTTCTGGCAGCACCCTTTATTTATTTTTTCCTTTTGTAAATAGGGAGTTGCTTCTGTTAGCAGTTAGCCATTTGTATGAACGAATTCATTTAACAAAGCCCTTTGAAATTTGAAAATCCTCCCTGAATTCTAAATCCCACATACACATATAAAATCTTGCTCTTTCAAAAGGTGGCATTGATACATTTCTCGTGAAATATCTTCAAAGTAAATGATGAAAGTTAAGATGAAGGGGGAAGGTGAGTGGCATGACATGGCATACCCAGGAGCCTTTACCTTCACGAACTCAGCCCTGCAGGGGAACTGCCCACAGGCCCAGCCACGTGGTCCTGCTGTGCCCCGTGGGGTAGAGCTGTGCGGTGCCGCAGGTGCGGGAGAGCTGCCTGGTCATCAAGTTTATGCCTCTTTTGCTGGGGTTGTCGGTTCCACCTCAGCACTTTCCCAGATGCACTACTGTGGAGAAAAGTACTTCCACTTGGTGAAGTATAACACTCTAGGCAGAGCTTTATTAAACTTCCAAAGTAGGCTTCATGCGAGTTCTGATGGACAGTAACTCCTCGATGGTACGCAGGCAAAGCACCCTGAGTCCAGGAGCGTAACCGTGTTAGTGCCCTAATGACATGGGAGCTCGTGCTGTTTCAGCACTTTTCCTGGGGTATTGACAAGGCACTGCTGACATTTTATCTTAACTTTATGAAAATCTTTTGATCTCTGGATATTTTCATGAGCTATTCAGCTATTTTCAAATTAAATGTTAAAGCCAAAGTGTGACCATCCAAATGTTTTGGAGCTGTCAACATCTATTCTTGAATTCTAATCAAAGTTGTATGTTTTGTAGAGCTTTAGGTATAGTAGTAGACATCCTACTTTGTTATTTATCAATATAAACAGTCTTGCTGAGGGGACTGGAATATTCTTAACAACAGTGTGAAGGTGAGAATGGCCTGAAGACTCCAGTGGCACCCATCCTCGCTTGTTGTTGAAAATCTGCTGTTTTTACATCCTGTCCTTTTTCAAAATAGCCGATAATCTTTCTTTTTTGTGGCATTCACCCATATTTTAGGAACATGAGAACCACTATACTTACTGAGAAATGGTGGGTCCAGCCCGATATCCTAGCCAACAGCCAACATTTGTGAGTCTTTCATAGCAATGACCTTGACAAGTTAGAAGTCTATTCCTATTATCTTGAGCTTCCTTTAATAATTTATTTTGGATAAATTATTTCAGAAACTTATTTTAACTATTCTTGAACCTAATTTCTTGTTTCATTCTGAATTACCTCTTGAGATAACTTCACCTGCTCATTACCTAATACTGCTTATCATTTTCCCTAAATTATATCTTGTAAACTCATACTCAGGGGTAACACATAGTTATTTTTCAGAATGTAGAAAACAAACCCAAATTCATGTTTCCCTTGCAAATAGTGCTCTTATGGACCTGGATCATAACCTTCTGTCGTCCACCATTCTATTCAAAAATCATTCATGTGTCCGTTCCTTCATCACTACCATTATCCCATCAGAGGATCAGTTAACTTCTGGGTCTCAAGTTTCCATTAATATTAACTGTCTTACTTTGGCTTCCCTAGAAGCAGACCCTGAATCCAAGAGAAAGTGCTTTTATGTGGGGAGGGCCTTGAAAGTTGGCAGAGGAGTGGGGCAGTGATTTAGGGTGGGGAAGGAAGCCCATAAGCTTTGTTATTAATCCACTAACTACTGAGAGTGGCTGGAGCTTAATTCCATGGTAAATGGGGGGAAAAGGCATAAAACACACACTTCAGCATTACCTCACCCAAGAGAAATGGGAGATGCACAGTATACAGTGAGGCACTGACAGTTGTCTACAGTAAGGTTGTCGTAAGGAATAAAAGCATCATCGTGTGGGAAATACTTTGAGTCAATAGGGCCTGGCACATGGTAAAGCACTTGGTATCTGCTAGCGATTCTGATGATTTACTATGAAGTTGTGTGATAGCTATTTCTAAGAGCAGTACAAGTTTACTGAATGGCAATTGTAGGCTGACACTCCATTCCATCTTAGGATAACCCCAGAGGCTAGCTCCATGGTCTCACTGAACCTACAGTATAGTAGGGAGACAGGCATGTGAAGAGAGCAGAGTGGGGAGTGCCAGGACACCAGCAGGAAGGGGACGAGCATTCTGTCTGAGTGAGGACTGAGGGCCTCATATAGACCTGGGCTCAAGACTTCCCAGGGAAGGCAGACCACTGAGCCTGGCCAGGCTGTGGAAGGGCACACTGGGCTGAGAAGACTGCAGAACAAATGTGGAAGTGTGGGAAAAACAGCTTTTATCATTGAGCCGTGAATTTAGAAAGCTGAAGAAAAGGGCCGGTCTCAAGGGTGTGCCACCTGTGACGTCACCCGAGCCCTGTGCTCAGAAGGGCTCCACACTTGGTTTTACTGTTCTGCTCTCACCATCCTGAAATTCTTCATAATTTTTGAACTGTATTTCAATTTTCACTAAGCCCTGTGAGTTGTGTTGCCGGTTCTGCAGAAGAGTGTTAAGTTCGGGACAGATTATTAAAGGTCTTTTATAAACCCTGCTGTGATGGTTAACTTTATGTGTCAACATAACTGGGTCACAAGGTGCCCAGATACTTGGTCAGACATTATTTTGGGTGTGTCTGTGAGGGTGTTTGTGGTTGAGATTAACATTTGAATCACATACACTAAGGTACAAGATGGGACCCGCCCCAGATTTCCCTGCTAGTTAGGGGTGAAACTGGGACCCAGACCTCACAGCCCCCTGCAGCTTCATGCTCCTGTGGGCAGTTTCTAGAACATGGAGTTTATGCTCCTTCATTTAGGTGGGAGCTGGGAGTCTCCTGTGAGGCAGTCAGCATCAGGAGGTCACATCGTAGGTCAAGTTCATCCTGCTTTTGTCCCAGTTCCTGCCCATATTTCATCTTGCACCATTATAAGACTTTATCTTCCCTGTTGTGATTCCGTCCTGCGCAACTGTTCCCTGAAACAGTAGTCTTTTCTCTTTTTTTTTGCGGTACGTGGGCCTCTCACTGCCGTGGCCTCTCCCGTCGCGGAGCACAGGCTCCGGACGCGCAGGCCCAGCGGCCATGGCTCATGGGCCCAGCTGCTCCGCAGCATGTGGGATCCTCCCGGACCGGGGCACGAACCTGCGTTCCCTGCATCGGCAGGCGGACTCTCAACCACTGTGCCACCAGGGAAGCCCGGAACAGCAGTCTTTTATCTCTGTCCACCTTCTCCCCCACCTAGGTGCGTGCCACCAACCCATGGAAGATTCGATGGACATAGACATGAGTGCCCTGAGGCCCCAGAACTATCTTTTCTGTTGTGAACTAAAGGCCGACAAAGATTATCACTTTAAGGTGGGTAATGATGAAAATGAGCACCAGTTATCTTTAAGAATGGTCAGTTCAGGGGCTGGTGCAAAGGATGAATTGCACATTGTCAAAGCAGAGGCGATGAATTATGCAAGAATGAAATTATAACCTTCCCTAACACCATACACAAAAATAAACTCAAAATGGATTAAAGACCTAAATGTAAGGCCAGACACAAAAAAAACTCTTAGAGGAAAACGTACGCAGAACACTCTATGACATAAATCATAGCAAGATCCTTTTTGACCCACCTCCTAGAGAAATGGAAATTAAAACAAAAATAAACAAATGGGACCTAATGAAACTTAAAAGCTTTTGCACAGCAAAGGAAACCATAAACAAGACCAAAAGACAACCCTCAGAATGGGAGAAAATATTTGCAAATGAAGCAACTGACAAAGGATTAATCTCCAAAATATACAAGCGGCTCATGCAGCTCAATATCAAAAAAACAAACAACCCAATCCAAAAATGGGCAGAAGACCTAAATAGACATTTCTCCAAAGAAGATATACAGACTGCCAACAAACACATGAAAGAATGTTCAACATCATTAATCATTAGGGAAATGCAAATCAAAACTACAATGAGATATCACCTTACACCGGTCAGAATGGCCATCATCAAAAAGTCTAGAAACAATAAATGCTGGAGAGGGTGTGGAGAAAAGGGAACCCTCTTGCACTGTTGGTGGGAATGTAAATTGATACAGCCACTATGGAGAACAGTATGGAGGTTCCTTAAAAAACTAAAAATAGAACTACTATACGACCCAGCAATCCCACTACTGGGCATATACCCTGAGAAAGCCATAATTCAAAAAGAGTCATGTACCACAATGTTCATTGCAGCTCTATTTACAATAGCCAGGACATGGAAGCAATCTAAGTGTCCATCGACAGATGAATGGATAAAGAAGATGTGGCACATATATACAATAGAATATTACTCAGCCATAAAAAGGAACGAAATCGACTTATTTGTAGTGAGGTGGATGGACCTAGAGTCTGTCATACAGAGTGAAGTAAGTCAGAAAGAGAAAACTAAATACAGTATGCTAAGACATATATATATGGAATCTAAAAAAAAAAAAAAAGGTTCTGATGAACCTAGGGGCAGGATAGGAATAAAGACACAGATGTAGAGAATGGACTTGAAGACACAGGGAGGGAGAAGGGTAAGCTGGGATGAAGTGAGAGAGTGGCACGGGCATATATACACTACCAAATGTAAAATAGATAGCTAGTATGAAGCAGCTGCATAGCACAGGGAGATCAGCTCGGTGCTTTGTGACCACCTAGAGGGGTGGGAAAGGGAGGGTGGGAGGGAGACGCAAGAGGGAGGAGATATGGGGATAGGGATATATGTATATGTATAACTGATTCACTTTGTTATACAGCAGAAACTAACACACCATTGTAAAGCCATTATACTCCAATAAAGATGTTAAAAAAGACTTTATCTGCTTTCTGCCAGCAAATAATGGGGAAGCTTATGGGAACCCACCTAGGCATTTTCTCCAAAATAACGGGAAAATGGTCAGTTTTCCTGGGAGTGGGAAGTGGGAGGAGGGTATGGAAACACTCATTCCAGGATTTAATACAAACCTTCCTGAGAACATTGTCAGTATAATGGCAGTGGTGGCAGGCTTTCATATACTACAGATGAGTCACTACCACCTGAGCAATAGGAGAGGAATGTTAGAAACCAGAGATTAGACATTAACATCATACATTATACAGACAAACCTAAGGGTAAAATATTTGAGCCAGTGATTTAGTATGCCTTTCCAAGAAAAGCACAAGTACTCAGAATGTGTTCAGGAAAAACCAAAGTGAGGTAGCAAGTAATTTTGATGGTAGATATTTCCCCAGATGCTGTGATGATTTTAAAACTTACTTTAGTAGAAATATGTTTCCCAATTTGCAAGGCCTGGGAGTGTCTGACAATAATTAGAACCAACATAAACTTAATGGTTTCTGTTTTGTAATGTAGAACAGTACCTGTATCCTGACACTTGAAAACATAAACATGGATGGTAATCCGTGCTCTGGGATAGTTGAGACAAAAGGACTGTTAGATATTCTGACTTCACATATGCTCACTGTGGACCCAAAATAAGTGGAGTCACATTGCTGCTCAGATGTAACAACTTGGATCTGATAATATGCTCACATTTCCCATATAGGGAGTCAGAATATCACTTGGGATATTATTTATGTTTTTAAGAATCTGATTTTGAGGAGAAATGGGCATTTAGAAACTTACATTGATTTTCTCCGTGAAGATGAAATGGAAGGCAAAATATCCTCCTGTCACCTTAATTCACTTAGGGTGCATGCATCTTAAAAGTCTAATTTCTGGACCAAGTGATGAATGAATCAGGATGATTGGATTCAAGTAGGCTAATATTAGAAATGCTGATGGTTGGCTGTTGATTGATTTTGATTGCCTCCAAAAGATTTAAGGCAGCTTACAAAAATTTGGGTGTAAAGGAAAGCAAGGGTAGGAAGAGTGATATGAAGCCAAGGGGGAGACTGATTGTAAACCCACATGCGTTCATGCTGCCACAGGTACAGGAGGAAGGACAGGCATTTGGCTGTGTTCTTTTTAATGAGCAGCACAGAGAAGACAGGCCAGCTGCTCCGTAAGAGTGTGGATTCTTGGAAGCCTGAGGAAGCCCTCTGTGGGAACCCTTAAAGAGGCCAGCCTGCCGCGCCTCCACACCTCAGTGCCCCAGCTTCCGAGGCAGGAAATCCTGTCCTCACGACATTGATGGTGATGATCATAATGACGGCTTCTTGAACATTCCCCATGTCCATTTGTAGGGAAGGTTTGAGTCAGTTGCTAAAAATGGTCAGCTGCTATTACATGGTTTGTTCTCCACTCAGCCTGACCACTAAGGCCTTGCTTTTAACCACCATGCTGTAAATGAGGAAAAGAACAAATGCAGGGTGTTTCACTCTGGAAAGGAAACATCCTCTCTGCCAGCTGCAACTCCAGTCCCAAGGCCTTCTGGAGGCAGAATTCCTTTCTCTTCAGGAGACCTCTGTCTTTTGTCTTTGGTCTTCAACTAATTTCACAAGGCCCACCCATGTTATGGGGGGGTCATCTGCTTTACTCAAGGTCTACTGATTGAAATGTTAATCTCATCTGAAAAATACCTTCATTGCAACATCAAGACTGGTGTTTGACCACAAATCTGGGCAGCTTAGCCAGGTTGACACAGAATCAGTCATCACACCATGTTATCAAAGGAATGGAGGGAGGAGGCTAAGAAGGTTACACTGTAGAATGAGATGGGCTGGCCGCTGGGGCAGGACCTGTTTCCTCCACACGTTTGACGTACATCTTAAGAGACGGGGAGCTCTGTTTGTGCTGTGGGGCTCTGGGGTAAAGAACCAGGCATGATGGGTGCCGACCACAGGGGCAGATGTTGGTCCGAGGTCAGAGAGGGCTCGCTGCCCTGTGCCCTGGACAGGGTGTTGTTCTCAGCTTGGGAAGCTTTCTGGAAACAGTGAGGTTAGCTTTGGGCTTTTGTGGAGGGAACTGTTTGTGGCTCTGGATGGTCCTGGATCCAGTTCTACTGTTTGAAAATATTTTGCTTGAGATTTTGTGATCATCAAAAATTCAATGGTGTCTTTCCAAAACAAACTTGAGTCAGTGTACCAAAAATGCAAAGACGATAAATAGGTCAAACCTGTATTTGAAAATGGCTAGGCGAGGTTAGTTGGGAGCAAACAGGGTGAATGTACAATAGAGGCTACGTCGTATGGCAGTATGCTTAACCAGATCAGAGTGAGATTCTGATGTGTATTCTCAGAGTGTATTCTGTGTGAATTCTCAAGAGCCAGGGAGTGCGATTCTCATTTTCTTCTGAAAGTTCAGAGAGGTTATTTTAGAAATGTGATATCAGCCAGTACTTATCCTAATGAGGTCAGAAAATGAGATTGCAGTGGACGCTGTAGCCACAGTGATCAGTGAGTAAGGGTCTTAGAAGCAGTTACCGGAAAGCAGGGAACTTTCCCAGGTGAAAGAGTTTTTGTGTTCATTTCTGTTGTTTAGACCATGTAACGAGATCAGTAATCACACCCCACGTCCTGTGCAGTGGCGTTGGCTGCATTGCTAAGGATGCAGAGGTGCTGGCCCGGCAAGGGTGGATGCTGGCCTCCGTGTGGGTCCTCTGTGTGGGATCATGCTGCAGCGGATAAAACAGACTCAGCGGAGCTGCCCTCCTCTGCTTCCAAGCCGACACTCATGCCACTATTCCTGTCACACCAGCATTTCATGTTGGTTTCCACTTAGGGAAATTCTATAAACCCTGGGCTCATCCGGTTCTTGATCTTGGCCTCAGCAAGGCGCAGTTCCATTTGGGATAGAGAGCAGCACGAATGCCCAAGTGCCCTGGAACTGGCCCTTTGCTTCCAGGAACCAGGGCTCCTGAAAAGCCATTTCCCCAGAGTGCACACCCTGGCGCTGCTGCAGGACCCACTGTGTGGGGGAATGTAGTTCTTCGATGTTTCCCTCTCTCTCTCCCCTCCCCCAGCTGTCTCTGTCTGTCTCTCTTGTCCTCTCCTTCTCAAATAAAATGAGGGCCTGGAGAAGCCTGGGCAGGATGTTGCCGAGATCTCTCCACTCCGCAGTCACTTCATTGTCAACACCCTGAGATCTTAACGCTGGATACAGTAACATTCCCTGGAGCCTGAATGGGGTACCACACTGTGAGCCAGTTAATTTAAAATAAGAAGTTGTTGGTAGACTAAGCCTAGAAGTCCACATGGCCAGCTGGTTCTCTCCCTGTGATCAACGTTCCAAGAAGCTGGATCATGATGAGACCGTTGCTTTGTTGGGTGAAACAACCAAAGGAATTGAGTGGA